>NW_023255111.1:81243-160503 GCF_002007445.2 Ailuropoda melanoleuca
AAAAAAAAAAAAAAAAACCTCCCCTAAAATAAAAGCCTGGGCCAGATTCCTTCCCATGGGAATTCTACCAACCATTTAAAGAAGAAGTCATATCTATTCCACTGAAGTTGTTTCAAAAAATAGAAATGGAAGGACAACTTCCAAACTTGTTCTATGAGGTCAGCATTACCCTGATCCCAAAACCAGGCAAAGAACCCATCAAAACAGAGAATTACCGACCAATATCCCTGATGAACATGGATGCCAAAATACTCAACAATATCATGCCAAAGTGCATTAAAAGGATTATCCATTTCGACCAGGTGGGATTTATTCCTGGGATGCAAGGGTGGTTCAACATTTGCAAATTAATCAATGTGACAGAGAACATTACGAAAAGACAAGAACTATATGATCCTCTCAATTGACACAGGAAAAGTATTTTACAAAATACAGCATCTTTTCCTGATTAAACTCTTCAGAGAGGAGGGGTAGAGGGAACATTCCTCAATATCATAAAAACCATCTATGAAAAACCCACAGTGAATATCATTCTCAATGAGGAAAAACTGAGAGCTATTCCCTTAAGGTCAGGAACATGACAGGGACGCCCACTCTCACCACTTTTGTTCAACATAGTACTAGAAGTTGTAGCCTCAGCAGTCAGACTACAAAAAGAAATAAAAGACATTCAAGTTGTCAAAGAAGTCAAACTCTCCCTCTTTACTAGTGACATGACACTTTATGTGGAACACCCAAAAGACTTCACCCTCAAGCTACTACAACGCATACAGCAATTCAGCAACATGGCAGGATGCAAAATCAATGCACAGAAATCAGTTAAATTTCTATACACTAACAATGTAACTGAAGAAAGAGAAATTAAGGAATCGATTACATTTACAATTGTATCAAGAACCATAAGGTACCTAGGAATAAACCTAACCAAAGAGGTAAAGGATATACTCTGGAAACTACAGAACACTTATGGAGGAAATTGAGGAAGACACAAAGAGATGCAAAACATTCCATGTTCATGGATTGAAAGAATAAACATTGTTAAAATGTCTATGCTGCCCATAGCCTACACTTTAAATGCCATCCCTACCTATCTATTGGCCTTCCTCATGTCAAGAATTTGTTTGATCTACCAAAGTTGTCCTTTTCAGGGCCTTGAAGTTTTTAAGGACAGACTTGGGGAAAAGGCCGCTGGAAGAACCTATGTTTCAGATGAAACCACAGAGATGCATTTAGGTGATTTTACCCCAAATTACTGATCCAGATGAATGAGCCAGAATCATCTCTGAAGGGGGCTGGAACATGGGGAAAAGCATTCTATTTCTTTTGTAAATTCCTAGCACCTTGGTGGAGGTGAAATGAAATATAATGAGCAATAAAACAATCCTGATGGAGAAAAAAAAAGAAATAAATTGAGAAGAATAGGTATTAATGCTTCTTTAAATGTCTGCTAGAATACCTCTGGGAAACTATCTGGCCTTGCAATTTTGTTTGTTGGGAGATTTTTGATTACTGATTCAATTTCTATGCTGTTTATGGGTCTGTTCAAATTTTCCACTTCTTCCTCTTTCAGTTCTGTACTTTGTAAGCTTCTAGGAGTTTGTCCGTTTCTTCCAAATTGCCCAGTGTGCTGGCATAATACTTTTCGCAATATTCTCTTATGATTATTTGTATTTCTGTGGTGTTGTTTATGATCTCTCCTCTTTTATTCATGATTTTGTTTATTTGTATTCTTTTATTTTTGTTATATCCTGCTAAGGTTTTATCAATTTTATTAATTCTTTGGATGAATCAGCTCCTAGTTTTGTTGATCTTTTCTACTGTTTTTTTCTTTTGTTTGTTTCTATATTGTTCATTTTTGCTCTAATCCTTATTATTTCCCTTCTTGGCTTTAGGCTTTAATTGCAGTTCCTTTTCTAGTTGATATAGGTGTAAGATTAAGTTGTATATTTGAGACTTGCTGCTTGAGGTAGGCCTGTATTGCAATATATTTCCCTCTTAGGACCGCCTTTGCTGCATGCCAAAGGATTTGCACTGTCGTGTTTTCATTTTCATTTGTTTCCATGTTACTTCATCTTCAATTTCCTGGTTAACCCATTCATTCTTTAGTAGGATGTTCCTTAACCTCAATATATTTATGGTCTTTCCAAATTTTTTCTTGTGGTTGACTTCAAGTTTTAAAACATTGTGTTCTGAAAATATGCATGGTACTTATGTCAATCTGTTTGTATTTGTTAAGGGCTGCTTTGTGACCCAGTATGTGATCTGTTCTCGAGAAAGTTCCATGTGCATTTGAAACAATGTGTTTTGTGCTGCTTTATTATGAAATGTTCTGAATATATCTATTAAGTCTATCTGGTACAGTGAGTCATTCGAAGAGATTGTTTCCTTGTTGATTTTCTGTTTCAATGATCTGTACATTGGTGTAAGTGATTCAAGTCCCTTACTATTATATTTTTACCAATGAGTTTCTTCACATTTCTTATCATTTGAGTTATATTTTTGAGTGCTCCCAAGTTGGGGGCATAAATATTCATCATTGTTTGATCTTCTTTGATGAATAAACCATTTAATTATAATGTAATTCCTTTCTTCATCACTTTTTACAGTCCTCATTTGAAATCTCATTTATCTGATGTAAGTATAGCTTCTCCAGCTTTCTTTTGCTGTCCATTAACATGAAAGATAGTTCTCCATCTCCTCATTTTCAATATGCCAGCATCTTTAGTCCTAAAATGAGTCTCTCTGTAGGCAGTATATAGTTGGGATTGGTTTTGTATCCATTCTGATACTCTACGCTTTTATTTGGAACATATAGTCCATTTACATTTAGATCCATTATTGACAGATATCGATTTAGTGCAATTGTGTTACCTTTAAAGTTCGTCATTCTGGTGATGTTCTCTGTTCCTTTGTAGTCTTTACTGTTTTTGGTCTTTTTCCCCCCACTCAATGAGTTGCCTTTAATATTTCTTGCAGGCCTGGTTTATTGGTCACAAACTCTTGTAGGTTTTGCTTGTTTGGCAAGTTACCTCTCCTATTCTGAATGACAGCCTTACTGGATAAAGTATTCTTGGCTTCATATTTTTCCCGTCCAGCACTTTGAATATATCCTGCCATTTCTCTGGCCTGCCACATTTCTGTGTTCAGATCTGCTGCAAACCTGATCTGTCTTCCCTTGTAGGCTATGTACTTTTTATTTTCCCTTGCTGGTGTCATAATTCTTTACTTGTCTGTGTATTTTGTGAATTTGACTGTGATACGTCTTGGTGATGGCCAACTTTTGTTGAATTTATTGAGTATTTTCTGCACTTTCTTGGATTTTGATTTCTGTGTCCTTCCCCAAATTAGGGATGTTTTCAGCTATAACTTTTCCAATAAACCTTCTGCCCCTTTCTCTCTCTCTCCATCTTCTGGGATTCCTTTGATATGAATGTTATTATGTTTTAATGAGTCACTGAATTCCCTAGATCTACATTTATGATCGGATACATTTTTTTACCTCTTCTTTTCAGCTTCATTGTTTTCCATAACTTTATCTTCTATATCATTGTTTACTTCCTCTTCTTCATCCTTTCTCATTGTCATGTCATGCACTCAGATTTGCATCTCAGTTATAGCATTTTTAATTTCAGCCTTAGTAGCTTTTAATTCTTTTTGTCTCTGCAGTAAGGGATTTTTTAGTGTTTTCTATGTTGTTGTTGTTTTTTTTTTAAGCTGAGCTAGTATCCTTAAAATTGTTGCTTTATATCCTAGTTCAGATATCACTCCTATCTTTATTGATTACATCACTGACAATGAGTTCTTCCTGTTCTTTTGAAGTGAATTCTTTTTTAATATAAATTCAATTAACCAACATATATACATCATTAGTTTTTGATGGAATATTCAATGATTCATTAGTTGCGTATAACATCCAGTGCTTATTATATCACTTTCCCTCTTTAATGCCCATCACCCAGTTACACCATCCTCCCACCCACCTCCCTTTCTAGTTTGTTTCCATGAGTTCAGAGTCTCTCATGGTTTGTCTCCCTCTCTGATGGGGTGAATTATTCTATCTTGACATTTTGGAGGAATAAAAAGAAAAGGAAAAAAAGAAATTTTTAAAAATAAAAATTTAAAAAAATTAAAATTAAATAAAAATAATACTAAAATGTAAAATAATAAGTAAATAACTGCTTTTTCTGTATTAACAAAAAGTGAAGGGAATCTAGATACTGTTTCCTCTAGAGCTGAAGCTTTTCATTATTGTATGATCAGTAGACTCAGTACGTGCGAGGGATTTGTGCTCATTTTCTGGTGTGAGGCCTGTTGCACTGATTCTTAGGAGTACTTACCATAGTGGAGATGAACCTGAATGGTTCAGGAGGGCAGGACTTGGTGTAAGTGGTTCCAGCCAGCACTTGGTGACACTGTTTTACTCACTGAAGTTTGTCAGTGTTAATGGGAGGGGAGGGGAAATGGCTTCACCCTGCTCTCTCCTCTCCTAAGTGGAGAGCTCACACCCACTAGTCACGAAGCCCTCATAACATAGTAAACAATCACCCCTCCTGTGTCCCCAGCTTCTGTCAGATCACTGCTTTCACATTGCCTGTGTGCAAGTTGTCCACCTACCAGGCGACACAGCACTCTTATGTTTTATCACAGGCATACAGCTGGGTTTCAAAATTCCAAATTTCAGACACCCCCATGTCATTGACCTGCACTGATCCTCTAGTGGAGGGTCTCTGCATGGTGGCCAGGTGCCAGTTTGTCCCAGAAAACAATTGTGTAATCACACAACTTGGAGTTTATGGTAAAGCATAGTAGAATGCCAGCACCAAGTCTCACTGCCTTCAGCCTGCATCTTTGTTCCTATGCTGGTGAACGGGGCAGCTCAGTGGTGCTACAGGGTCTTTTGTCTCTGGAGATGCCCTGACACCTCTCCAAAATGCCATCCAAGAAGGGGGACTATTTCTCCCCGAGTGACCCAGGGTATCCTCAGACCATGCTGTCCACTCCCAGGTCTGTGCTCTCCTTTCCTACTGGAGCATTAATAAGCTTGCCAGGCATGACCCTGGCAATGACACAGACCTCTAAAACTTCAGAGTTTGTGCTTCATTGCTTGTAAAGACTTGTGGTATTCAGCCACTCTCCTTTTCCGAGTAGTTTTGGGGAAGAGTTTTCTTGTGCAATCCCTTGAGTGTGTTTTCAGTCTCTTTTCACTCCTTCTCTCTCTTTCTCTGTCCTCCCCCCCTCTCACCTCTCTCCATGATCAGGGCTCCCTTCCCTCTACAGTGCCCATGGCTCTTTTCTCCCCCAAATCAGCTCTCTGCAGCTCCTGCCTTCCTGGAGTTGGTCACCTTTCTACTTATCACTGTGCAGCTTTTTCCCCTCAGTTCCCAGATCGATTTATTGGGGGTTTAGAATGTCTTGGTAATTATCTAGTTGTGTTCATGGGACTAGGATAGCTTAGGGTTGCCCTACTCTTCCACCATCTTAACTGCTTTCTGGGTCATATGATAATTCTAAGCTTCTTATTTTGAGAAACTGCCACGCTATGTTCCAAAAGAGCTGCATCACTTTACATTTATAACAGTAATAAATCAGTGTTCCAATTTCTGCACATTTTTGCTAGTAATATTTGTCCTCCATTTTTATAATTATTGGCATTCTAGTGTGTGTGAAGTGGTATTCAATTGTCGTTTTGATTTGTGTTTCTTTAATGACTAATTATGTTGAGCTAATCTTCATGTTCATATCTTCATTTGTATGGTTTCTATGGGGAAATGTCTATTCAAATAATTTGGTCATTTTTAATTGGTTTATTTTTGTTTTCATTGAGTTGTAAGAGTTCTGTAATATATTGTGGATACAAGACCTTCATTAGGTGCAAGATTTGCAAATATGTACCTGTATCACCTGATGTGTATTTACTTTTTAATTTTTTTGATGGTGTTCTTTGAAGCAAAAGAGTTTTAATTTTGATGAGAACAAATTAATCTTATTTCATTTCTCAATTTTATTTTTTGTTGTTCTTTTTATTAATTTTAATTTAAATTCTGGTTAAATACAGAAATGTTAGTTTCAGGTGTACAACACAGTCATTTGTATTCTTGGAGGCATATCTGAAAAACTATTGCCTCACTCAGGGTCATTAAGATTAACTGCTATGATTTAATAGCTTAATAGTTTTAACTCTTACATTTAGGTCTATCTATTTTGACTTAGTTTTCGTGGATTATATGAGGTAAAGCTTAATTTCATTTTTTGTATGTGAAAATTAATTTTTCCTTCACAATATATTGAAAAGACTATTTGTTCCTCATTGACTTATCTGGGTATCATTGTCAAGAATCACCATAAATGTAAAACACTATTTAAGGGATCCCAATTCTGTTCCATTTACTTCTCTATCAATTATTATGCCAATACAATGCTGCCTTGATTGCTGTAGCTGTGTAGTAAATTTAGAAATGAGAATGTGTTACTTCTCAAAGTATATTCTTTTTTTTACTATTTATTATGCTTGAAACATTAATTAATTTATAAAAAATTCGTATCTCTTTTTAATGACTGCTTACACGTTTGAAAGTAACTTTTTATATTGAGATATATTTCACTATTAAGAATTAAATACATTACCAAACTCATTCTATGAGGCTAATATTACCTTGATCCCCAAACCAGGCAAAGACCCCCTCAAAAAGGAGAATTACAGACCGATTTCTCTAATGAATATGGATGCCAAAATCCTCAACAAGATCCTTGCTAATAGAATCCAACAGTACATTAAAAGGATTATCCATCATGACCAAGTGGGATTCATACCTGGGATGCAAGCATGGTTCAACACTCGCAAATCAATCAATGTGATACATCATATCAACAAGAAAAGACTCAAGAACCATATGATCCTCTCAATTGATGCAGAAAAAGCATTTGACAAAATACAGCATCCTTTCCTGATTAAAACCCTTCAGAGTGTAGGAATAGAGGGTACATTTCTCAATCTCATAAAAGCCATCTATGAAAAGCCTACTGCAAGCATTATTCTCAATGGGGAAAAGCTGGAAGCCTTTCCCTTAAGATCAGGAACACGACAAGGATGCCCACTCTCGCCACTATTATTCAACATAGTACTAGAAGTCCTTGCAACAGCAATCAGAAGACAAAAAGGGATCAAAGGTATCCAAATCGGCAAAGAAGAAGTCAAACTGTCTCTCTTTGCAGATGACATGATACTCTATATGGAAAACCCAAAGGAATCCACTCCCAAACTATTAGAAGTTATAGAACAATTCAGTAAGGTGGCAGGATACAAAATCAATGCCCAGAAATCAGTTGCATTTCTATACACGAATAACGAGACTGAAGAAAGAGAAATTAGGGAATCCATCCCATTTACAATAACACCAAAAACCATACGTTACCTTGGAATTAACTTAACCAGAGACGTAAAGGACCTATATCCTAGAAACTATAGATCACTTTTGAAAGATATTGAGGAAGACATAAAAAGATGGAAAAATATTCCATGCTCATGGATTGGAAGAATTAACATAGTTAAAATGTCCATACTACCCAGAGCAATCTACACTTTCAATGCTATCCCGATCAAAATACCGAGGACATTTTTCAAAGAACTGGAACAAATAGTCCTTAAATTTGTATGGAANTGGGCAACTAATCTTTGATAAAGCAGGAAAAAACATCCGGTGGAAAAAAGACAGTCTCTTCAATAAATGGTGCTGGGAAAATTGGACAGCTACATGCAAAAGAATGAAACTTGACCACTCTCTCACACCATACACAAAAATAAACTCCAAATGGATGAAAGACCTCAATGTGAGACAGGAATCCATCAAAATTCTAGAGGAGAACATAGGCAACAACTTCTATGACATCGGCCAGAGCAACCTTTTTCACGACACATCTCCAAAGGCAAGAGAAATAAAAGATAAAATGAACTTATGGGACTTTATCAGGATAAAGAGCTTCTGCACAGCCAAGGAAACAGTCAAAAAAACTAAGAGACAGCCCACGGAATGGGAGAATATATTTGCAAAGGACACCACAGATAAAGGACTGGTATCCAAGATCTACAAAGAACTTCTCAAACTCAATACACGAGAAACAAATAAACAAATCATAAAATGGGCAGAAGATATGAACAGACACTTTTCCAATGAAGACATACAAATGGCTAACAGACACATGAAAAAATGTTCAAAATCATTAGCCATCAGGGAAATTCAAATCAAAACCACACTGAGATACCACCTTACGCCAGTTAGAATGGCAAAGATAGACAAGGCAAGAAACAACAATTGTTGGAGAGGATGTGGAGAAAGGGGATCCCTCCTACATTGTTGGTGGGAATGCAAGTTGGTACAGCCACTCTGGAAAACAGTGTGGAGGTCCCTTAAAAAGTTAAAAATTGAACTACCCTATGACCCAGCCATTGCACTACTGGGTGTTTACCCCAAAGATACAGACGTAGTAAAGAGAAGGGCCATATGCACCCCAATGTTCATAGCTGCATTGTCCACAATAGCCAAATCATGGAAGGAGCCGAGATGCCCTTCAACAGATGACTGGATTAAGAAGCTGTGGTCCATATATACAATGGAATATTACTCAGCTATCAGAAAGAACGAATTCTCAACATTTGCTGCAACATGGACGGCACTGGAGGAGATAATGCTAAGTGAAATAAGTCAAGCAGAGAAAGACAATTATCATATGATTTCTCTCATCTATGGAACATAAGAACTAGGAGGATCGGTAGGGGAAGAAAGGGATAAAGAAAAGGGGGGTAATCAGAAGGGGGAATGAAACATGAGAGACTATGGACTATGAGAAACAAACTGAAGACTTCAGGGGGGAGGGGGTGGGGGAATGGGATAGACTGGTGATGGGTAGTAAGGGGCACGTATTGCATGGTGCACTGGGTGTTATACGCAACTAATGACGCATCAAACTTTACATCGGAATCTGGGGATGTACTGTATGCTGATGAACATAATATAATAAAATAAAATAAAAGAATTAAATACATTTAAGTGTACAATTTCATGATTTGCTCTACCCATACATTGTGAAATAATCATAACATTCAAGAAGACAAATCCAGTTACCACATTTTTTTCCTGTAGTAAGAATGCTTAAGATCTACCTAGTTACATGAATTTCATCTGTAAAATAAAGTTTTGTTAACTATAGTTTCATTGTACATTATATCTCTAGAACTTATTCATCTCATATAACTGAAAATCTGTACTCTTTGACTGACATCTTTGAAGTTCCCCCTCTGCCCCACCCTGGTAAACAAAAATTATTGTCTCTTTAAGATTGACTTTTTAAAGATTACATACATAGAAATGAGATTTAAATTTAAAATAGACTTTTTTAGATTACATACAGAGAAGTGAGATCATGCAGACATTTATTTTCTGTGTTTGCTTATTTCACTTAACATAATGCCCATCAGGTTCATCCATGTCTTTCCAAATGGTGGGATTTCTTACTTTTTAAAAATAATGCATGTAACATACCACATACATGTTATATATATATATATATGCATATATATGCATATATATATATGCATATATATATATGCACACAGTATATACACACATATATATGTATATATATGAGTGCATATGTATATATATGAGTGTGTATGTGTATATAGATACATATATATGTATACATATACGTGTGTGTATATATATGTATATATATGTATATCTGTGTATACATATTATTTTTGTTCTACATCCTTGATGTATAAAGTTAGGTTATTTGAGATCTTCTTTTTTAATGTAGGCATTTTTTGCTATAAATTTCTGTTCTATTACTGTTTGTAGTGCACTACATATATTTTGGAATGTTGTGTTTACAAATTCATTTGTCTGAGATACTTTTTAATTTCCCTTCAGATTTCTGGTTTGACCCATTGATTGTTCAAGCATGCATTGTTTAGTTTCGACTTACTTGTGAATCTTCCTCTTTTTGATGTTATTGATTCTATTTTCATTCCATTGTGGCTGGAAAAGATTCTTGGAATTATTTCAATTTTCGTAAATATGTTGAAACTTTTACTGTGACCTAACACATGATCTATTTTGGAGTATGTATCATATGCACTTGATAAGAATGCCTATTATGTTATTGAGTTTTAACATTTGTATTGACAGATTATTTTTTCTGTAATGTTCCTGTAAACTGCTTATTTATTTATTTTTAATTCAGTATAATTTACATACAAGGTTATATTAGTTTCAGGTGTACAATATAGTGATTCAACAGTTCTACACATTACTCACTGTTCATTAAGGTAAGTGTACTCTTAATGTTCTTCACCTATTTCAACTCCCACTCAACAACCACTCTTCTGGTAACCACCAATTTGTTTCTATATTTAAGAGTCTGGTTTGTTTGTGTCTTTTTTTCACTTTCTTCATTTCTTTTGTTTCTTAAATTCCACATATGAGTGGAATCATATGGTGTTTGTCTTTCTCTGACTGACTTATTGCACTTAGCATTATACCTGCTAGATCCCTCCATGTTGTTGCAAATGGCGCGATTTCATTCTTCTTATGCGTTAGTAATATTCCATTGTATGCATATATACAAACACATCTTCCTTATCCATTCATCTATTGATGAACAATTGGCTTTCTTCCATGTCTTGGCTTTGTATATAATGCTGCATTAAGCATAAGGGTGTATATATTTTTATAAATTAGTATTTTCATTTTCTTTCCATAAATACCTAATAGTAGAATTACTAGGTCATATGATAAGTCTCTTTTTTATGCTATAAATGCTTATATTAAGAAAATAATTTCAAATAAACAACATTACACTACAATGAACTAGAGAAAGAAGAAACTTATCTGAGATTTCATAGATGAAATCAAATAACAAAGAAAAATCAGAAATAAATAAGACACCGGAACAAATAATAACATAACATCGAAAAAAATGGCCAGTTTTTCAAAACTATAATGAAAAATGGCAATGTTTTCCCTACCTTAATTAAGAAAAAAAAGAGAAAAGACTCAATAACTAAAAATTAGAAATAGGAGAGAAAAAAATACAACAGAGAAAATCTCCAGAAACAATGACAAAACATGCAATAAAATGGCAAAAAAACCCCACTATTTGCCAGTAATTACTTTGACTGTAAACGGACCAAATGCTCCAATCAAAAGACATATAGTGTCAGAATGGATTAAAAAAGCACAAGTGCCATATATATGCTGCCTACAAGAGGCTAATTTTATTTATTTATTTATTCATCCATTCATTTAATTAATTTTACTGGTTAATCTTGTGCACTCATAATTTATTTTTCCATAATTTGCCTCAAACAGTAACTAATAAGACATTGTTTTGGGGGGTTCTTTTTATATTTTTTCAGAGTTTTTATTTTAATCAATTAGTTAATATACAATGTAATACTAGTTTCAGACGTTGAATTTAGTGATTCAGCCCTTATATACAACATCCTGTGCTCATCAGAACAAGTGCTGTCCCTAATCCCCATCACCTACTTAACATAACTTATCCCCCACCTCCTGTCAGGTAACCATCAGTTTGTACTCTATAGTTGAGATTCTGTTTCTTGGTTTTTCTCTCTTTTCCCCCCTCCTATCTTGTTTCGTACTGTTTCTTAAATTCCACATATGAGTGAAATCATACGGTATTTGTCTTTCTCTCACTGAATTATTTCATTTAGCATATAACTCTCTAGTTCCACCCACATTTTTGCAAATGGGAAGATTTCATTCTTTTTAAAGGCTGTTTTAAAATTATGTTGCAGTGTGTGTGTGTGTGTGTGTGTGTAGGTATAGATACATATATAGATATATAGATATAAATACTACCTCTTCTTTATCCATTCTTCACTTGATGGATAGTTGGGCTCTTTCTGAAATTTGGTTATGGTTGATCATGCTGCTATAAACACTGCAGTGCACGTATCCCTTCAAATGTGTATTTTTGTATCTTTTGAATAAATATCTAGTAGTGCAATCGCTGGATCATAGAGTAGTTCTATGTTTAACTTTTTAATGAACATCCGTACTGTTCTCCAGAGCTGCTGCTTCAGGCTTCATTCAAACCAACAGTGTATGAGGGGTCCCCTTTCTCTACATCCTTACCAACGCCTGTTGTTACCCATGTTCTTAATTTTAGCAATTTTGACTGGAGTGAGGGGATAGTTATGGTAGTTCTGTTTTATATTTTCCTGATGATGAGTGATGTTGAGCATGTTTTCATGTGTCTGTTGGCCTTCTGAAGGTGTCCTTTGACAAAAATGACATTCATATCTTCTGCCTATTTTGTAAGTGGATTATTCATTTTATTGGTGATGAGTTTTATCAATACTGTATATATTTTGGATATTAACCTTTTATCAGACAAGCCATTTACAAATATCTCCTCCCATTCTGTAGCTTGCCTTTTTAGTTTTGTTGATTTTTTCCTTTGCCCTACAGAAGCTTTTCATTATGAAGTGCTGATAGATGCTTTCATTTCCCTTGACTCAGGAGACATTTCTGGTAAAAAGTTGCTATGCCTGATATCAAAGTGGTTACTGCCTGGGTTGTCTTCTAGGATTTTGATGATTTCCTGACTCACATTTAGGTCTTTCATCAATTTTGAGTTTATTTTAATGTATGGTGTAAGAAATTGTTCAATGTCTTCATGATGTCTGTGAAGTCCTTATTCCTACAGATTGTCTCTGTAAATTTCTGTTTTGTATCACTCTTGGGGTCTTTCTCCTTTAATAGAACCCCTGCCCTTAATATTTCTTGCAGGGTTGGCTTGGTAGTCACATATTCTTTCAGTTTCTGCTGGTCTTGGAAACTCCTTGTATTTCCATCCATTCTGAATGACAGCCATGCTGGATACAGTATCCTTGGCTGCAGGTTCTTCTCATTTAGTTCCCTGAATATGTCTTTCTAGCCCTTTCTGGCTTGCCAGGTCTCTGTGGAAACGTCTGATGTTCCTTCCTCTGTACAGAAGGAATCTCTTCCCCCTTGCCACTTTTAAGATTGTTTCCTTGGTCTAAGATTTGCACATAGTACTAGTATATGTCATGGTGTCGTTCTGTTCTCATTGATCTTGGGACGGATCCTCTCCACATCTTGGACACGAATGCTTGTTTCCTTCCCCAGATTAGGGAAGTTCTCAGTTATAATTTGCTCAAACATATCTTCTAGACTCTCTCTATCCCCTTGGGGATCCCAATACTGCTGATATTGGTATGTTTCATTGAGTCATTAATCTCCCTCAGCTTAATTTCTTGAAATTGGATTTGTTTTTCCCATGCCACCTCATTTTCCTTCTTTTCTATTATCTTATCCTCTAACTCACTAATTTGTTTTTCTGCCTCATTTACCCTGGCAGTAAAGTTCATCCAGTTTAGATTGTATTTCTTTCATAGTATTTCTAAATTCAGCCTCATTAGATCTCATTTCTGCCCTTAGAGATTCTATATTTTTGTTAGCATTTTTCTCAAGCCTAGATAACACCTTGGTAATTGTTACTCTGAAATCCATTTCTGACATCTTGATTATATCCATAGCCATTATTTCTGTGGCAGAGGCCACAGTCTCTGATTCTTTCCTTTGTTGGGGGTTCCTTCTCTTATTCATTCTGATGAGGGGTGGTTGCAGTAATGTAGAGTCCAAATTATTGACCACAACCCAGGCAAGATGCCCCTATTTTATAGGGACCTTAAGGTTGTTGGCCTCTTGTTCTTCCAGCCTGCCTTCTCTTGGAGGGGCCTGCTGCACTGTTATTCAATCATCCCAGTTTGGGTAGAGTTGCCCTGCCCTCTGTGTGTGTGTGAGAGGGGGTGGGGAATAGGCTTAGTGAAAACTGTCTTTTGGGGGCTTTTGTTCTCTGGCTGCTTACTCTGGCTGCTTTCTGTGTCTGTTCTGAGAGTCAGAGCAGAAGTGACTGTATCCAAACCTCTGTCTCAGAGCAGAGAGATCTCAAACTGCTCTTCACTGAGCTCTCCTGGCCACACTGACTCCATTTCTTTCTGTGCTGCTAAAAACCTGCAGCATCTTGGTTTGTGCATCCCACAGCTGCTCTCCCAGTCCTTGATCCCAGGGCTGGGCATGTCTCTGCCCTTTGTGCTTCTAAAACCACCAGCCACCCCCAGTTTGCACGCTTGCCTCTGAGCTCCAGGTTTCAGTCTGGGGGGCTGTCCTAACATCCTTTCCTGGCCACTATTGGTCTGTGAGTCTGTGCCTGGTCTCCAGTGAGGGAGACTTTTTTCTTCCTGGTGCAAGAGCATAAAGACTCCCTCTCCCTTTTGCTTATCTTCTGATATCTAGTTGCAGAATCTTGTCTCCCCACTTCATACCTTGAGACCCACCACTGGAGATGCTCTGCTTGTGGAGATCCAGATATATCTTCTTACATCTCATGCTGATTTCGTGGGTGTTTAGAATGGTCTCATAGATATCCAGCTTGATTCAGGAGACTGGTTGAAATAGGATCTCCTACTCCTCTGCCATCTTTCCCCCCTCTGCAGTGATGGGTTTTAAGGAGGGCACATATTGCGTGGAGCACTGGGCGTTATATGCAAAGAATGAATCATGGAACACTACATCAAAACTAATGCTGTACTGTATGGTGGCTAACATAATATAAAAAATAAAAGAATATTCAAATTAGTACAAATAATGCATTTTAGAATACTTTTTAACACAAGGATTTTAACCGCTTCAAATGATCAGAACAAACTTAACAAAATATTTCCTAGTAAACATTTTATTGAGTCAAGCCTAATAGATCAATGAATTTAAAAAGTGACAGTCTTATACATGGCAAATGTGTAAATACTACAAAATTTTGGAAATCCCTAAACCTTGTGGACTGTTTAATTTTGACTCATTTAATAAGTACAGTATTTGTGGGCTGCCTAGATATTGAGAAGAGTTGAATAATATCAGTCCCTTGATCTAAACAAGCTTATAATCTAATTCTGAGATCAGACAACCAGTGATGAGTATACTCTTATGGGTGCTATGACTGAGGTATGAACTTGTTACCAATGTGGCAGAGGGTAGGAGGTATGATCTCACACTACGGTCAAGTGTGGTATTGTGGAGTGTGATGAAATGGTGTGATGGTGTCATGAAATGCATCTTAGAAGTATTAAACCTTGTAGACAGGTCATGAAGGGTAGCTAAGAATTAATCACTCAAATGACGGAGGGTATATACACAGATGAAACTTTTTAAAAATGCCCTTAGCTGAAAGAATTACAGATATTAAGAACACCATCACATTTCAGTAGGTGGAACGTCAGTTTTAAATATCTAGAGATGGATATGATTTAGGCCTAATATACAAAGCCCAGGAATTTAGATTTTATTTCTCAAAATAGAGTGAACACTATTCTACGCTTTTCCTGATAACTCAGGGCCACCAATGTACATATCAATTACCGAAGTGAACATAATATAATGACGTTTTCAGTCCTGGCTTGCTGTGGTTAGAAGGACTAGTATACCTTATTTACCCCAAAGATACAAACGTAGTGAAGAGAAGGGCCATATGCACCCAATGTTCATAGCAGCATTGTCCACAACAGCTAAATCGTGGAAGGAGCCAAGATGCCTTTCAACAGACGACTAGATTAAGAAGATGTGGTCCATATATAAAATGGAATATTACTCAGCTATCAAAAAGAACGATTTCTCAACATTTGCTGCAACATGGAGGGCACTGGAGGAGATAATGCTAAGTGAAATAAGTCAAGCAGAGAAAGACAATTATCATATGGTTTCACTCATTTATGGAACATAAGAAGTAGAAAGATTGGTAGGAGAAGAAAGGGAAGAAGAAAGGGGAGGTAATCAGAAGGTGGAATGAACCATGAGAGACTATGGACTCTGGGAAACAAACTGAGGGCTTCAGAGGAGAAGGGGGTGGGGGAATGGGATAGGCTGGTGATGGGTATTAAGGAGGACACGTATTGCATGGTGCACTGGGTGTTATACGCAAGTAATGAATCATGGAACTTTACATCAAAAACTAGGGATGTACTGTATGGTGACTAACATAATATAATAAAAAATATTATTAAAAAAAGAAAGCTGAAAAAAAGGACTAGTGTAGCTTATATAAAATGTCCTAATTTGTCACAATATGTAATTCTGATTTATGACTGCAGTCATGTTTATGTTTATAGTCTTACTGTTAGCTACTAACATTTATAGTTAGTAGTGGACCAACTTTAGCAACCTCTCCCTATTTTCTAAGCCATTTTCTATTCTGCTATAATCTAACAAATTAATTAATTAAATTTTCTAGAATTATGTGGGAATTGAGTTCTGTGTAAAGATTTGCTACTATAGACCCTCTCTTGTCCATGGCAGACTGTGCCAAATGATTATAACATCTCTTCCCATAAAGTCAAAGTAAGGCCTTGAAATTTCTTCTTAACATAATCCTATGTTTCAGGAAGCTATTAATCAGTTGACATTGGTAAGAGGGATGAACTCCATTTTGTATGACTTAGCTCTCTTTTAAATGCATTTTGTGAGTCTTAGTAGAAGAACTATTTGGTTTCATAAAGGTAATTTCGCTTAATTATAATTTCTCAGCTGTGTCAGTTATTAAAGTTTACAGGTATTCTTGCCCCAAGTACTTGAATTCAAACAATTTGCATGTTAATGTTCCTTAAGTGATTAGATACTTAATTAGACTGAACTTTTAAAAAAGATTTTATTTATTTGAGAGGAAGAGAGAGAGAGAGAGAGCATGAAAAGTGGGAAGGGGAAGAGGGAGAGGGAGAAGCAGACTCCCTGCTGATCAGGGAGCCTGATGTGGTGCTCAATCCCAGGACCCTGAGATCATGACCTCAGCCAAAGGCAGTTGCTTAACCAAGTGAGCCACTTCAGTCACCTCTAGATTGAACTTTCTACTTACCGTTTTTTCTCTTTATTACTTTTTTTTAAATTTAAATTCCAGTTAGTTAACATATAGTGTAATATTTGTTTCAGGGGTAGAATTTAGTGATTCATCAGTAGCATATAACATCCCGTGTTCATTATATTGAGTGACGCCCTTAATGTCCATTACCCAATTACCGCATCCCCCACCCACCTCTCCTCTAGCAACCGTCAGTTTGTTTCCTATAGCTGCCAACTGTCTCTGTTTTTATCTTTTGTTTTTCCTTCCTCTCCTCTATGTTCATCTGTTTTGTTTCTTAAATTCCACTTATGAGTGGAATTATATGGTATTTGTCTTCTTCTGACTGACTTATTTTGCTTAGCATAATACCTTCTAGTTCCTTCCAGATCATCACAAATGGCAAATTTCATTCTTTTTGATGGCTGAGTAATATTCCACTGTGAATATATATCACATTTTCTTTATCCATTCATCTGTTGATGGACATCTGGGCTCTCTCCATAATTTGGCTATTGTCGATAGTGATGCTATGAACATAGGGGTGCATGTGCCCATCGAATTACTAAGCTTGTACCTATTGGATAAATAACTAGTAGTGCCATTGCTGGGCCATATGGTAGTTGTATTTTTAATATCTTGAGGAACCTCCATTCTATTTTTCAGAGTGGCTGCACCAGTTTGCTTTCCCACTAACAGTGTAAGAAGGTTTCCCTTTCTACACATCCTCACCAACATCTGTTGTTTCCCGAGTTGTTAATTTTAGCCATTCTGACTGGTTTGAGGTGGTATCTTGTGGTTTTGATTTGGATTTCCCTGATGGCAAGCAATATGGAGCATTTTTTCATTTGTCTTTTATCTTTTTTTAATATATATCTTCAGAGAAATGTCTCTTCAAGTCTTTTGCCCATTTCTTGACTGGAATTTTTTTTTAATTTTTGGGTGTTGACTTTGATAATTTTTAAATAGATTTTGGATACTGGCCCTTTTAGATTGAACTTTCTAATTGAAGTTTGGCTTACTCATCAAACCTGAGATGACCAGAGGGTCTTCTAGTTTTCCTGTGATTTGGTCTAAAAAAATAATAAAACTGGTCTTAGAGTTTAGAATTGTAGATTATTAGAAAATCAAGGGCTCATAATAATTACCCAGTCCACTCCACTAATTTTATGGATGAAAAAAACTGATGGCTAGAGAAGCCAAACAACTTGCAAGGTCACACTGTGAAAGAATGCCTAGAGCTCAGGGCATTGGATTTTATATAGTTCTATGTTGTGATGGTTAATTTTATGTGTCAACATGACTGGACCATGGGGAACCCAGATTAAACATTACTTATGGGTGTATCTGTAAGGGTGTTTCCAAATGAGTTTTCAATTGGCGGATTGGTGAAAGTACATTTCCTTCCCCAATGTGGGTGAGCATCATTGAATCCACTCAGGTTGGGTTTATTCCCTTCTTTCCCACCTGCATGTTTGAGCTGGGAGATTGTCTTTTCCTGCCCTTGGATTGGGATTTACCAACCAGATCCCCTGGTTCTCAGACCATTGGATATAGACTGGAAATACACAACCAGCATTCTTGGGTCTCCTGCTTGCTATTGGCAGATTGTGGAACTTTTCAGCCTCCATAACAGCACAAGCATAAGAATATTCACATAGTAAATACCTTTCCATCTATATCATCTATATCTATATCTATAATGTCTACATCTATCCTGTGTTTCAGAAACCTGATTAATACATCCGTATACTCTTACAGGATTAGAAAGGTAAACTCCAATTGAAGTGAAATTATCATCCAGCTGATTTCAAACTAGACTCTAAATTAATGAGGTTTTGTTGCTTAGAAGCATGGAAATGGAAGGAAAACTTACAAACTCATACTATGGGGCCAGCTTTACTTTGATCTCAAAACCAGACAAAGACCCCACTAAAAAGGAAAATTACAGACCAATATCCTTGGTGAACATGAATGCAAAAATTCTCAGCAGGATACTAGCTAACAGGATCCAACATCACGTTAAAAGGATTATTCCCCATGATCAAGTGGGATTTATTCCTGTGTTGCAGGGGTCGTTCTACCCCTGAGACTAATAAACAACAACAACAACAAAAAGAAGCAGAGAAATGTAAATTTGTTTTCTTAATGTAGATGAATATCATTCTTTGAAGTTATAAGACATACATGTTTCATATGTAGGGTTCTGACTTTCCTCCTGCTCTGATTTGTCTCTCCAGGGTATCTGGAGGATATGCTAAATGTTTCCTGAGTTTAATAAGCCAATGGATTAGATTCATCTACTCCCATGGTTAGATTACTCTACTATCTGAGGCTTCAGCTCTGCCCTTAGAATTTTATTGGCATAGTCTTTAATTACTCATGTCTCAGGCTCAAAAGATTTGATAAAATTACCATTTTATTAGTAGATTCATAGGAATAGGCATGTTTTCCACTACTTATATATCCAGAGAAGTAAAAAAATACTCTTCTGATATTTCACAGGAAGCATATTGTTCACTGTTTTAATCTCTTAAAGGAGTAATCTGTTCCTGTTAAAAACCTTTGTTCTGTTTCCCCAGGTGATTAATTTCTTGAGGTCATTTTAGAAGTCCTGATAATTGGGACGCTGGGATGGCTGTCAGTTAAGTGGTTGCTTTGGCTCAGGTCATGATCCCAGAGTCCTGGAATCGAGGCCCACATCTGGCCCCACATTGGGCCCCTTGCTCAGTGGGGAGCCTGCTCCTCTCCTGCCTGCCACTCCCCACCCCCGCTTGTGCTTGCTTTCTCCCTCTCTCTCTTCTGCATATGTCAAATAAATAAATAAAATTTTTATTTAAAAAAGTTTTGATAGGGGCGCCTGGGTGGCACAGCGGTTAAGCGTCTGCCTTCGGCTCAGGGCGTGATCCCGGCGTTATGGGATCGAGCCCCACATCAGGCTCCTCTGCTATGAGCCTGCTTCTTCCTCTCCCACTCCCCTTTCTTGTGTTCCCTCTCTCGCTGGCTGTCTCTATCTCTGTCAAATAAATAAATAAAATCTTTAAAAAAAAAAATAAAAAAAAAATAAAAAAGTTTTGATAGTCATAATTGTTAAAAGATATTCTAAAGTTGCATGTAACTGTGTGTACTTAAGTATTAAATTTTACATATGAAATGCCAATTGATGATTAAAAAATATTTGATATTATCCAATAACTGCAGATGTTAGGAATGCTTGCTTCTGAACAAAATATAAATATTGCAAGATATTTGAATTTATTAGCTAAAGCGCTTATGTAAGAATGATTGACTCACTGCTGCTCTGGCCCCATCTTTCCTGAAGTGATACAATGTAAATTTTGACTCTGTGTCAATTAAAATAGGTCAATCACTTTAACAGAGCCTTGTGTCCTGATTGCAGTGGTGTGTGACTGATGGACTCCAGCTGGTGGGGCCTCATTCTCTCAGTCTGGGAAACAGATGGCCCAGAGGTTAGAAGCATTTCCCTTGTTCTTCACTTACTGTGCCAACATTTGGGTCTGTGTATCCTGCTAAAATTCGCCAGCTCTTTTTTGGGAATCTGGTACTTAGAGGTGGTGGTTACTAGAAGAAAATAGTATATTTGTCTAAGTGTCCAGTCAAAATTTAATACAGAGGGAATTTACTTTTCATAAATTTCTTTTGCATGTAGCTCTAATTAGCTTCCTTTTAGTTGGCATTGACACTTACTTACTGACATGAAGTGGACACATATGCAGCTTAAAAAGGATTTGGAAAGAAATCAAATGACATAGGGAAACTTCAGGGAGACGCAAAGTAAAATTTGAACCTACATTCTGGGAAACATCTCCAATTGTGGAAAGAAAATATTGTTGAGAAGATACTAATATGGTAGCATGACATCTTTTATAAAATAAACTTTTTAGATTAATCATGATCCTGAATGCTCTAAGTGAAGAGTAATGAAGTCTTAAAGGACAATGTTTCTTAATTGTTTTTGGGTAAAACCTGCTGACAACATTAAGGCCAAGAGCAAACAAAGCAAAAATACCTAAGTGTAGTAATGTATGTTACCCTACCTCTTCATCTCCTGGCTCCGTGATTCTGAGATACATGGATCTTATGAAAATAACATGATGAAGTAAATAAAAATTGTTATGGGAACACACCTTTATTGCCTAAACCAGTGTGAAAAGTTGCCAGTCTTGTCAATGTTGATATCTAAAATGATCTTTAGCTAATTCAGTTATGGAAAAGAACTCAGCTCAAGTTTGCTAGAAATTGAGCAGTTTTGAGGAAATACTATGGAGATGGGATTAAATCTGTGCTGCTCAAATACTTGCTGAAAAACTTTTAGGATGGGTGAAAGCTTCTATATGATGTAATTATAGCGTCATTTGTCCCAGTGAAGGTGCTGCTTGGAAAGGTTCGTTTCTTACTCTCATCTTGCATACATAGAAAACAAAAACAAAAACAAAACAAAGCAAAAACACTGCTTTTCCTTTCACCTTGACTGTACAGGATAGTTTACACTGCTTTTTAAATGTCCCTTTTTGAAGTTACTTGTAATTATATTCTGTGTTCTGAGGTATTGACAACTATACCTAATTTCCTGCTTCCTATAATTTAATTAATAATTCTATAATGCACATTGTAACAAAAAGAAACTTGATTTCTTGGAATTGACTCACTGATTAAATGCTTTTGTAGAGATTTAGGATGTAAACATCCAAAACTAATACTGAGATTAAAAGCCACTCATCACTAATTGAATCTGGAACAAATTTTTACTTTGTCCTAAACTTGGAGTTAAAATTAATGAAGCTGCTAATCTTTTCTATATTCTTATGGTCAATTCCAGCTACATTTTTTTGTGCTTTGCTCACTTTCCAATTAGAGAATAGCCTTCAAATAAGCATGTACTTAAGGATGTATATTCATGGTTACAAATAATCAGGGAAATTACTTTGTTTAAATTACTTCTTTAATTTAAATTCAATTAGTTAACATACAATGTATTGTTAGTTTCAGAGGTAGAGGTCAATAATTCATCAGTCTTATAAAATACACAGTACTCATTACATCATGTTCTCACTTTAATATCCACCAGTTACCCCATCCCCACACTGACCATCCTGCCAGCAGCCCTCATTTTGTTTCCAACGATTAAAAGGCTCTTATGGTTTGCCTCCCTTTCTGATTTCCTCTTTTTATTTTTCCCTCTCTTCCCCTATAATCCTGTTTCCTTTCTTAATTTTCACATTTGAGTGAGATCATATGATACTTGTCTTTCTGTCACTTATTTTCCTTAGAATAAAACCCTCTAGTTCCATCCACGTAATTGCAAATAGCACATCATCTTTATCTATTCATCTGTCAATGGACATCTGGGCTTTTAGCATACTCTGTCTATTGTGAACACTGCTGCTATAAACATTAGGGTGCAGGTGCCCCTTCCATCACTACATTTGTATCTTTGGGGTAAATCCCTAGTAGTGCAATTGCTGGCTCATAGGGTAGCTATAATTTCAATTTTTGGAGGAACCTCAATACTGTTTTCCAGAGTGGCTGCACCAACTTGGATTCCCGCATACAGTGTAAGAGGATTCCCCTTTCTCCACACCTGCAACAATATCTGTTGTTTTCTGAGTTAATTTTAGCCATTCTGACTGGTGTGAGGTGGTATCTCATTGTGGTTTTGATTGTATTTCCCTGATTCTGGGTGATGTGGAATATTTTTTCATGTGTCTGGTGGCCATTTGTATGTCTTCTTTGGAGAAATGTCTGTTCATGTCTACCGCCCATTTCTTGATTGGATTATTTGTTCTTTGGGTGTTGAGTTTGATAAGTTCTTTATAGATTTTGGATATTAGCCCTTTATCTGATAAGACATTTGTAAATATCTTCTCCCATTCTGTCATGGTCTCTTGGTTTTGTCGACTGTTTCCTCTGCTGTACATAAGTTTTTTTACATTAATGAAGTCCCAATAGCTCATTTTTGCCTTTGTTTCCCTTGCCTTTGGAGACGTGTCTAGCAAGAAGTTGCTGTGGCCGAAGTCAAAGAATTTCTGACTGTGTTCTCTTCAAGGATTCTGATGGATTCTTATCTTACACTTAGCTCTTTCATCCACTTTTAATTTATATTTATGTGTGGTGTAATAGAATGGTCTAGTTTCATTCTTCTGCATGTGGTTGTCCAATTATCACAAAGCCATTAGTTGAAGAGACTGTCTTTTTTCCATTGGCTGTTTTTTCCCTGCTTTGTTGAAGATTAGCAGACCATAGAGTTGAGGGTCTCTTTCTGGGTTCTCTATTCTCTTCCATTGATCTATGTGTATGTTTTTGTGCCAGTACCATGCTGTCTTGATGATTACAGCTTTGTAATAGAGTTTGAAGCCACCAACTTTGGTTTTCTATTTCAACATTCCTCTGGCTATTTGTGTTCTTTTCTGGTTCCATATATATTTTACGATTATTTTTTCCAGCTCTGTGAAAAAAGATGATGATATTTTGATAGGGTTTCCATTGGATGTATATGTTGCCCTAGGTAGCATGATATTTCAACAATATTTGTTCTTCCAACCCATGAGTATGGAACATTTTTCCATTTCTTTGTGTCCTCATTTTTTTTTCATGAGTGTTCCATAGTTTTCTGAGTACACATCCTTTTCCTCTTTGGTTGGGCTTATTCCTGTGTATCTTATGGCTTTTCATGCTACGATAAATGTAATCAACTCCTTAATTTCACTTTCTTCTATCTCGTTGTTAGTGTATAGAAATGAAACTGATTTCTGTGCATTGATTTTATATCCTGCCACATTAGTAAATTACTATATGAGTTCTAGCAATTTTGGGGTGGAGTCTTCTAGGTTTTCCACATAGAGTATCATGTCATTTGCTAAAAGTGAGAGTTTAGCTTCTTGTTTGCAGATCTGGGTTATTTATTTATTTATTTATTTATTTATTTTTGTCTGCTGAAGCTAGGACTTCTAGTACTATATTGAATAAAAGTGGTGACAGTGGACATGCCTGCCATATTCCTGATCCTAAGGGAAAAGTTCTCAGTTTTCCCCTATTGAGAATGATATTCACTGTGGGCTGTTCATTGATGGCTTTTATGACATTGTGGTTTGTTCCCTCTATCCCTACCCTGTGGAGAGTTTTAATCATGAAAGAATGCTGTACTATGTCAAATGCTTTTTCTGCATGAATTGAAAAGATCATATGGTGTTTGTCCTTTCTTCTATTAATGTGATGTACCATGTTGATTGATTTGCAAAAGAGAATTCCCCTGGGAATCCATCTTGGCATGGACTCTGGTTTATTGTGAGATTATCGATTACTGCTTCAAATTCCTCACAGGTTATGGGTCTGCTTTGGTTTTCTATTTCTTCCTGTTTCAGTTTTGTTTAAATGTCTCCAGAAATGCATCCATTTCTTCCAGATTGCCTAACTTTTGGCATAGAGTTGCTCATAATATGTTCTTATAATCATTTGTATTTCTTCAGTGTTGGTTGTGAACTCTCCTCTTTCATTCATGATTGTACTAATTTGGGTCCTTTCTCTCTCTCTCCTTCTCTCTTTTTTAAGTCTGGCCGGGGTTTTCTTAATCTTATTTATTCATTCAAAGAACCAACTCCTAGTTTTGTTGATCTATTCTACCATTCTTTTGGCTTTTATTTCATTTATTTCTGCTTTAACCTTTATTAAGTCTCTTCTTCTGCTGGTTTTAGGCTTTATTTGCTGTTCTTTCTCCAGCTCCTTTAGGTATAAGGTTAGGTTGTGTATTTGAGACCTTTCTTGTTTCTTGAGAAAACCTCGTATTGCTATGTATTTCCCTCTTAGGTCCACCTTTGATGCATCCCAAAGGTTTTGAACAGTTGTGTTTTCATTTTCATTTTTTTCCAAGAATCTTTTAAAAATTCTTCTCGAATTTCCTGGTTGACCCATGATTACTTTATTAGGATGCTCTTTAGCCTTCATGTATTTGAGTTCTTTCCAAATTTCCTCTTGTGATTGATTTCCACTTTCAAAGCACTGTGGTATGGAAATATATAGGGAATGATCCCATTCTTTTGTACTGGGTGAGACATGATCTCTGACCCAGTATGTGGTCTTTTCTGGAGGATGTTCCACATGCACTTGAGAAGAATGTTTCTATTCTTTTGCTTTAGGATAGAATGCTCTGAATATATCTGATAAGTCCATCTGGTCCAGTGTGGCATTCAAAGCCATTGTTTGTTTGTTGATCTCCTGCTTAGATGATCTGTCCATTGCTGTGAGTGCAGTATTAAAGTCCCCACTATTTTTTTATTATTATGAATGTCTTTCTTTAATTTTGTTATTTATTGGATTATATAATTTGCTGTTCTCATGTTAGGGGCATAAATATTTTCAATTGTTAGACCTTCTTGTTGGATAGACCCTTTAATGATTATATAGTGTCCTTCCTCATCTTTTATTATAATCTTTGGTTTAAAATCTAATTTTTCTGATACAAGGATTGCTACCTCAGCTTTCTTTGGATGACCATTAGCATGATAAGTCATTTTCCACCCCCTCACTTTCAATCTGGAGGTATCTTTGGATCTAAAATGAGTCTCTGTACACAGCATATGGATGGGTCTTGTTATTTAATCCAATCTGATACCCTGTCTTTTAATTGGAGCATTTAGCTCAATTACATTCAGAGTAACTATTGAACGATATGAATTTAGTGCTATTGTATTACCTTACAGTAACTGTTTCTGTAGTTTGACTCTGTTCCTTTCTAGTCTATGTTACTTTTGGGCTCTCTCTTCATTTAAAGGATCCTCTTTAATATTTCTTGCAGTGCTGGCTTAGTGATCACAAATTCTTTTTTTTTTCTGTTTGTTCTGAAAGTTTTTCAGCTCTCCTTCTATTTTTAATGACATCCTTGCTGGGTAAAGCATTTTTGGCTGCATATCTTTCTCATTTAGCACCCTGAATATATCATGCCCACCTTTCTGGCCTGCCAGGTTTCTGTGGCTAGGTCTGCTGCCAGTCTGTTTCTACCCTTGTGAGTTATGGACCTCTTATCCCTGAGCTGCTTTCAGGATTTTTCATTTTGTCTCTGAGATTTGCAAGTTTCACTATTATATGTCAAGGTGTTGACCTATTTTTATTAACTTTGAGGGGGAGGTTCTCTGCCTCTTGGATTGAATGAATGTTTCTTTCTCAAGATTAGGGAAGTTATCTGCTATAATTTTTTTCCAATATACCTTCTTCCCCTCTCTTTCTCTTTCCTCTTCTGTGATCCCAGTTATTCTAATATTCTTTAACTTTATTGTATTACTTATCTCTCAAATCCCCCCATAATCCAGTAGTTGTTTATCTCTCTTTTTCTCAGTTTCTGTATTCTCCATAATTTTGCCTTCTACATCATTAGTTCTCTCTTCTGCCTCATTTATCATAGCAGTTAGAGCATTTTGATGGCATCTTATTAATAGCCTTTTTTAATTTCAACTTGATTAAATTTTTAATTATTTTATTTCTCCGGAAAGGGATTCTTGTTTGTCTTCCATGCTTTTTTCAAGCCCAGCTAGTATCTTTATAATCACTATTCTGAACTCTGTTTCTGACATCTTACTTATACCTATACTGATTAGTTCCCTGGCCATCTGTACTGCCCCTTGTTCTTTTTTGTTGTTGTTGTTTTCTTGTTTTGTTTTGTGATTAGTTTTTCTATTATATCATTCTGTCTGGAGAAGAAGAAATGAACAGGACAGGAAAATACTAAAATAGTGACATCAACCCTAGAAGAACAAATATAAGAGACCCAAAACCAAAAAAAAAAATTAAAAAATAATATATAATCAGACAGGTGAACAGAACAGAGCAGTACACTGGATCCTGTGTATATTTTTGTCTGTTAGTTAGAAAACTGGATCCCAAAATTGTAAAGAAATAAAAACTTATATATGTACAAAAACAAAATTAAATATATTGAAATGATAGAATTTAACTATAAAAATGAACATTAAAAGACTAAAAAAAAGGAATATATACAGTCAGGTGAACAGAACAGAGAACTACACAATATCGTGAATGTATTTTGGTCTGTTTGTTATAAGAAACTACATACCAAAATTGTAAAGAAAGAAAAACTTAAATATATACAGAAATAAAATTAAATTCATTGAAAGGATAAATGTAAATATAAAGATGAAAAATAACTAAGACTTTAACAAAAAAAGAAGAAGAAAAGAAGAGAAGGAAAAAGAAAAGAAGAGAGAATGAACCATGAGAGACAGTGGACTCTGGGAAACAAACTGAGGGCTTCAGAGGGGAGGGGGTGGGGGATTGGGATAAGCTGGTGATGGGTATTAAGGAGGGTGCATATTGCATGGTGCACTGGGTGTTATACGCAAATAATGAATCATGGAACATTACATCAAAATCTAAGGATATACTGTATGGTGACTAACGCAACGTAATAAAAATTATTATTAAAAAAAAGGGCGCCTGAGTGGCTCAGTCATTGAGCGTCTGCCTTCGGCTCAGGGAGTGATCCCAGAGTCCTGGGATCGAGCCCCACATCGGACTAATCCACTGGGAGCCTGCTTCTTCCTCTCCCACTCCCCTTGCTTGTGGTCCCACTCTCACTGGCTGTCTCTCTGTCAAATAAATAATAAAATCTTTAAAAAAAAAGAAAAGAAGAGAGAATATGATCAGATTGGTGAGAAGAACAGTGCAATACACTAGATTCTGGGTGTACTTTATTCTGTTTGTTAGAAGAAACTGCATACAAAACCTGTAAAGAAACTAAAACTTATATATACAAAAATAAAATTAAATATGATGAAAGGATAGTATGTAAGTGTAAAAATTAAAATTAAAAAGATTGAAAAAAGAGTTTGATGAAATAAGAAATTGGTTGAAAATGAAAGAGAAAGAAAAAAATTAAAATTGAAATTTTAAAGAATCATGGGAAAAGAACCATGGATTCTATACACTATTTTCCCTTAGTGCTGGAGTTTTGCAGTGCTGTGTGATCAGTAAACTTGTTCTTTGCCAGTTGCTCTTGTTGATCTTCTATGGGAGGGGCCTGTGGCACTGATTGTCAGGTGTCTTTGCCCTGGGTTGAATTCCACCACCCTTTCCAGCGGCACCTAAGTAAGCTGCTCCAGATTGCTCTATGTGGTTTTTGTTCCCTGAAGGCCATCCTCCCTGCTTTAGAGGATGAGAATGAAAATGGAGGCCTCCTGATCTCCAGCCCAGGGGCTGAAATCTCAGGGCCCCACTCTTCAGTGCACCCTCAGGGAAAGGCAGTCAATCACTTCTGTCTCCCTGCTCTCCATCTGCACCCCATGCTCACCTAGACTATGACACAGCCTGTCTATCTCAGGTGCACGACCCCAGTTTGAGACTCTAAACCCTGAAAACTCCTGAGGCATGCACCCATGCTGTTCCTCCCAGGGGATGAAGGGGGTCTGACTGTGGTTCTGCCACATGCTGGGCCCCTGCTCAGAGAGAAGTCCCGACTGTGCTGTGGGTCTTGGCTTATAGCATCACGGAGCTGAGACCCCACTCCTGGGCTCACTGATGTTAGTGGCTCCCCACTTCAATGCTTGGGAACTCTGCTGTACTCAGGCACCCCATTTTCCTGTAACCCAAAGGTTCCTGAGACCACATGGTCCCACCTAGGATGCCACCATGCCTTGTCACCTGATCATCTTTCACCTAGGGACCAGAGCTGACTTTATTCATTTTTTATATTCTTTTAAAATTTTTTTTATTTAAATTCCAGTTAGATAGCATACTGTTATATTATTTTCAGGTATATAACGTTATATAATAATTCAATATATATGATTGAATATAAGATATTCAGTATAATGATTCAATATAATGATTCAATACTTCCATACAATTCACAGTGCTCATCACAAGAGTACTCATTAATTTCCAACTCTTATTTATCCCATCCCCCACCCACCTCCATATATATATATTATATATATACTCCAAAAGTAATCGGCAGGGTCTGGATTCAAATTCCTCAAAGCTCATGCTCTAAAATCACTACTTTTTTAAAATAATTTTTATTTTGTTATAATAGTCACCATAGAGTACATCCCCAGTTTTTGATGCAATGTTCTGTGATTCATTATTTGCGTATAACACCCAGTGCACCATGAAATGTGTGCCCTCTGTAATACCCATCACCAGCCTATCAGAATCCCCACCCTTAAGCCCTCAGTTTGTCTCCCAGAGACCACAGTCTCTCATGATTCATTCCCCTTCAGTTTACCCCCCCTTCATTGTTCCCTTCCTTCTCCTACCAATCTTCCTATTTCTTATGTGCCATCAATGATTGAAACCATATAATTGTCTTTCTCTCCAGTAGTTGTTTATCTCTCTATTGACTTATTTCACTTAGCATACTCTCCTCCACTACCGTCCATGTTGCTGCAAATGTTGTGAATTGTTCTTTCTGAAGGCTGAGTAATATTCCACTGTACATGTGGACCACATCTTCTTAATCCAGTCATCTGTTGGAGGGCATCTCGGCTCCTTCCACGATTTAGCTATTGTGGACAATGTTGCTATGAACACTGGGGTGCATATGTCCCTTCTCTTCACTACGTCTGTATCTTTGGGGTAAATACACAGTAGTGAAATTGCTGGATTTTAGGGTAGCTCAATTTTTAGCTTCTTAAGGGACATCCACAGAGTTTCCCAAAGTGGCTGTACCAACTTGCATTCCCACCAACAATGTAAGAGGGATAACCTTTCTCCACATGCTCTTCAACATTTGTTGTTTCCTGCCTTGTCAATTTGTGCCATTCTAACTGGCGTAAGGTGATATCTCAAGGTGGTTTTGATTTGAATTTCCCTGGAGGCTAATGATTTTGAACACTTTTTTCATTTGTCTGTTAGCCATTTGTATGTCTGCATCGGAAAAGTGTCTGTTCATAACTTCTGCCCATTTTTTCATTTGATTATTTGTTTCCCATGTATTGTGTTTGAGAAGTTCTTTGTAGATCTTGAATACTAGCCTTTTATCTGTAGTGTCATTTACAGATATATTCGCCCATTCCGTGGGCTGCCTCTTGGTTTATTTCACTGTTACCTAGGCTGTGCAGAAGCTTTTTATATTGGTGACGTCCCACAAGTTCATTTTTTCTTTTGTTTCTCTTGCCATTGAAGACGTGTCATGAAAAAACTTGCTGTGCCCAATGTTAAAGAGGTTGCAGCTTATGTTCTCCTCTATGATAATGATGGATTCCTGTCTCACACCGAGGTCTTTCATCCATTTGGAGTTTATCATTGTGTATGGTATGAGGGAGTGGTCAAGTTTCATTCTATTGCATGTAGCTATCCAATTTTCTCAGCACCATTTATTGAAGAGACTTTCTTTTTTCCACTGGATGTTTTTTCCTGCTTTGTCAAAGATTAGTTGCCCAAAGAGCTGAGGGTCCATTTCTCAGTTCTGTATTCTGTTCCATTGGTCTATGTATCTGTTTATGTACCAGTACCATGCTGTCTTTGTGATCAGAGCTTGGTAGTGTAGCTTGAAATCCTACACGTGATGCCACCAGCTTTGTTTTTCCTTGTCAACAATTCCTTGGCGATTCAGGGCTTTTTCTGGTTCCACACAAATTTAAGGGCTGTTTGTTCCAGTTCTTTGAAAAATGTCATTGGCATTTTGATTGGGATGGCATTGAAAGTGTAGATTGCTCTGTTAGCATAGACATTTTAACTATGTTTATTCTTCTGATCCATGAGGATGGAATAATTTTCCATATTTTTGTGTCTTCAATGTTTTGCAAGAGTGATTTGTAGTTTTTAGAATATAGATCCTTTATGTGCCTGGTTAAGTTAATTCTGAGATAATATATGATTTTTGGTGCTATTATAAATGAAATGTATTTCCTAATTTCTATTTCTTCAGTAACATTGTTTGTGTATAGAAATGCAACTGATTTCTGAGCATTGATTTTGTATCCCGCCACATTACTGAATTGCTCTATATCGTCTAGTAGTTTGGGGGTGAATTCTTTCAGGTTTCTATATAGAGCATCATGTCATCTGTGAAGGGAGACAGTTTGAACTCTTCTTTGCCAATTTGGATACCTTTTATCACTTTTCGTTGTCTGATTGATGTTGCAAGGACTTCTAGTACTATGTTGAATAATAATGGCAAAGTTGGGCATCATTGTTGTATTCCTGATCTTAAGGGAAAGGCTTTCAGATTTTCCCCATTGAGAATGATATTTGCTGTAGGCTTTTCATAGATGATTTTTATGAAATTGAAGAATGTACCCTCTATCATTACACTCTGAAGGGTTTTAATCAGGAAAAGATGCTGTATTTTGTCAAATGTTTTTTCTGCATCAATTGAGAGAATCATATGGTTCTTGATTCTTTTTGTGATGATATGATCTATCACACTGATCGATGTGCAAATGTTGAATCACCCATGCATCCCAGGGATGAATCCCACGTTTTCTTGATGGATAATCCTTTTAATGTACTGTTGGATCCTCTTAGCTAGGATCTTGTTGAGAATATTGGCGTCCATATTCATCAGGGATATTGGTCTGTAATTCTCCTTTTTGATGGAGTCTTTTCCTGGCTTGGAGATCAAGGTAATATTGGCCTCATAGAATGAGATTGGTAGTTTTCCTTCTGTTTCTATTTTTTTAAAAAGAGCTTCAGGAGAATAGGTATCAGTTCTTCTTTGTATTTTTGGGAGAATTCCCCAGGGAAGCCATCAGGCCCTGGACTCTTGTTTTGGGGAGGTTTTTCATCATTGCTTCAATCTCTTCATAAGTAATCATTCTGTTTAGATAATCAATTTCTTCCTGTTTCATTCCTGGTAGTTTATAGGTTTCCAGGAAGGCATCCATTTCTTCCAGGTTGTTGAACTTATTGGCATAAAGCTGTTGATAAAAGTTTCTAATGGTCCTTCCTATTTCATTGGTGTTGGTTGTGATCTCACCCCTTTCATTCATAATTTTTTCTTAAATTTGGGTCTTTATTCCTTTGAATAAGTCTGGCCAGTGGCTTATTGATCTTATTTATTCTTTCAAATAAGCAGCTTCTAGTTCTGTTGATCTACTCTACTGTGCTCCTGGTTTCTAATTCATTGATCTCTGCTCTAATCTTGATCACTTGCCTTCTCGTGTGTGGGTTAGGCCTGTTCTTCTGTTCCAGCTCCAGCTTCTTGAGGTGAGAATATAAAAACTGCATTTTACATTTTTCTATTCTTTTGAGTGAGGCTTGGGTGGCTATGTATTTTCCCTTTAGGACCGCCTTTGCGGTGTCCCCTAGGTTTTGGACCCATGTGTTTCATTTTCATTGCTCTCCAAAAATTATTTAAATGGATTTTTAATTTCCTGATTTACCCAATCATTCTTGAACAAGATGGTTCTTTGATTCCAAGTGTTTAAGCTTCTTTCAAATTTTTCCTTGTGATTGAGGTCCAGTTTCAAGGCATTGTGGTCTGAAAATATGCAGGGAATAATCTCAGTCTTTTGTATTGGTTGAGACCTGTTTTGTGACCCAGTATATGGTGTATTCTGGAGAAAGTTCCATGTGCATTTGAAAAGAATGAGTATTCTGTTGTTCTGCCATGTAGTGTTCTGTATATATCTATGAGATCCATGTGGTTCAGTATGTCATTCAAAGCTCTTGTTTATTTGTTGATTTTCTGCTTAGGTGATCTGTCTATCACTGAGAATGGAGTGTTGAGGTCCCCTATTAACGTATTATTATCTATATGTCTCTTTATTCTGGTTAAGAGTTGGCTTTTGTATCCAGATGCTCCCCTGTTGGAGGCATAGATATTTATAATTGTCATATTGGATACATCCTTTAAGAATAATATAATGTCCTTCTGTACCTGTAACTGCAGTCTTTAGTTTAAAATCTAATCTGTCTGATATGAGAATTGCTACCCCGGCTTTCTTTTGAGGTCCATTTGCATGAAAAATGTTTTTCCATCCCTTCACTTTCTGTCTTGATGTATATTTAGGTTCAAGATGAGTCTTTTGTAGACAGCAAATGGATGGGTCATGTCTTTTTATCCAATCTGCAACCCTGTGGCCTTGTATGGGAACATTTAGGCCATTCACATTGAGAGTGATTACTGAGAAATATGATTTTAATGATGTCATGGTGCCTGTGAAGTCTTTGTTTCTACAGATTGTATATTTCTGTTCTGTATGACTCTTGGGGCCTTTTTACTTTTATCGAACCCTCTTTGATATCTCACATAGGGCTGGTTTGGAGGTTAGGAATTCGGTCACTTTCTGCTGATGCTGGAAGGTCCTTATCTCTCCATCAATTCCCAATGACAACCTTGCTGCCTAAAGGATCCTTGGCTGCATGTTCTTCTCAGATAGAGCTTTGAAAATACCCTGCCAACGATTCCTAGCTTGCCAGGTCTCTGTAGACAGGTCTGACGTTATTCTGATATTTTTTCCTCTGTACATAAGTATTTTCTTCCCCCTGACCACTTTCAATACTGTATCCCTGAATCTAGTATTTGTGAATTGCACTATGACGTGACGCGGTGTAGGTCTGCTCTCATTGACCCTGGGAGGGATCCTCTATGCATCTTGGATAAAAATGCTTGTTTCCTTTTCCAGATTAGGAAAGTTCTCAGCTACAATTTGTTCAAATATCTCTTCTAGACCTCTCACTTCCTCCACCCCCTCTGGGATGCCGATGATTCTGACATTGGAACATTTCATTAAGTCAATAATCTCCCATAATCTACATTCTTGAGATTGGATTTTTTTGAGCCAAGTTTCTGTTTTAAGTTTCTCTTCTAACATCCCATCCTCCAATTCACTAATTCGTTCTTCTGGCTCATTTACCCTGGCCTTCAGAGCGTCTAGATTCGACTGCATTTGATTCATAACCTTTTTAATTTCTGCCAGATTCGCTCTCATTTCCACCCTTAAAGATTCTATATTCTTGTTAATATTTTTGTTAAAATTTTTTTCAAGCCTACACATCATCTTGAGCATTGTTACTCTGAACTCCATTTCTGACAATTTGGTTATATCCATATCCATCTGTTCTGTGGCGTCTGCCACAGACTCATTATCTTTTCCTTGCTGGGGTAATTTCCCCTCCTGGACATTCTGAGGAGGAGAGGTTGGGGGGATACCCAGAGCCAAAATTATTGACCAGGACCCACGCAGTGTGAACTTGTTTTATAAAACCTTTGGGATGTGTGTTTTTTGATTTTTCAGCTTGCCTTCTGGAGGAAGGGTCTGCCACACTGATATCCAGGCAACCCTGTTTGGGTAGAGTCTCCCTGTCCCCTGGGAGGGAGTAATGGGAATGGGCACAATGTGAGCTGGTATTTCCAGGCTTTAGTTTTCTGGTGGCTTTCTTTGGTGGTTTTCCATGACTCTTCTGAGATTCAGAGCAGCAGTGGCCATATCCTAGTCTGTCTCAGAATGGAGAGATTGCAGGCTGCTCTCCACTGAGCTCGCTTGGCCAATTTAACTCTGTTTCAGTCAGTTCTGCCAAAAACCCTGCAGCGTCCTGGGTTGTACACCCCACAGCTGCTTTCCCAGCCCTTACTTCCAGGGCTGGCTTGTGTCTAGTGCTTCTAACACTGCCAGCTGTCCCTGGTTCTTGTGCACTCTCTATCTTCTAGTTCAGGAAATTTATATTCTAATTAAGGAGTGTAAACAGTTTGAGACAGCATATAATTAAATGTTAAATTGTGTAATAAGTATGGGCAGTAGGAATTTAGAGAAGGGAAAACACTCCACTTGAACTTTAAAAATAATATGTTCATTTTATGTTTAGAAAAATTGAAGCCTAGAGCTGTTTAAAAAAAAAAAGATTTGCTCAGGGGCGCCTGGTTAGTTCAGTCATTCAGCTTCTGCCTTTGGCTCAGGTCATGATTCCAGGGTGCTGGGATTGAGTCCCACATCAGAGACCTTGCTTAGTAGGAAGCCTGCTTCTCTCTCTCCTTCTACTCTTCCCCCTACTTATGTTTCCTCTCTCGCTGTGTCTCTCTCTGTCAAATAAATAAAATCTAAAAAAAAAAAAGACAGCGCCAGAGTCACATAGCATTTAGCCTCACGACTGGTACTATAATCCCTCTCTTCAAAACCATTCCAAGCTTCTTTCCACTAAAGGACATTTTCAGTTTGCCTTTTAGATAATGATTTCAAGAAAAATCTTAGGCTACATTCTTTTTTAAAAAATATTTATTTATGGGGCACCTGGGTGTCACAGCAGTTGAGCGTCTGCCTTCGGCTCAGGGCGTGATCCCGGCGTTATGGGATCGAGCCCCACATCAGGCTCCTCCGCCTATGAGCCTGCTTCTTCCTCTCCCACTCCCCCTGCTTGTGTTCCGTCTCTTGCTGGCTGTCTCTATCTCTGTCGAATAAATAAATAAAATGTTTTAAAAATATATTTATTTATTTACTCAAGAGAGAAAGAGAGAGAGTGCGCGCACATGTGGGGGCAGGGGCAGAAGAAGAGGGAGAGTGAATCCCATACAAACTGCTCTCACAGAGCAGAGGTAGAGGGGGAGGGTACTCAATTCCATGACCCTGAGATCATGACCTGAGCTAAAGTCAAGAGTCAGACACTTACCTGACTGAGCCAGATAGGGGCCCATAGGCCAGATTCATACTTCCCAGATATTTAAGGAATATCTTGTCATCGCATTCACTAAAACACATTGAATACTGTCGAATAAGAAATTCAATCATAAAAATAAATGAAAAATAAATAGAATAATCATATTCATTTATAAATCATTGTTAAATAATAAGATTAATCAAGGTAGAATAGCTGAATATAAATGTCCTTTTTATGGAAATGTACAGCAAACTTTGATTTACTTAGGATTCTTTTTTTTATAATACTTTCTTATTATGTTATGTTTGTCACCATACAGTATATCCTTAGGTTTTGATGTAAAGTTCCATGATTCATTATTTACATATAACACCCAGTGCACCACGCACTATTTGCCCTCCTTAATACCCATCACCTGCCTATCCCAATCATCCAACCCTCTCCCCTCTGAAGCCCTCAGATTGTTTCCTAGAGTCCATAGTCTCTCATGGTTCATTCCCCCTTCTGTTTACCCCCCCTTCATTCTTCCCTTCCTTCTCCTACCGATCTTCCTATTTCTTATGTTCCATAAATGAGTGAAACCATATGATAATTGTCTTTCTCTCCTTCACTTATTTCATGTAGCAAAATCTCCTCCAGTCCCTACCATGTTGCTGGAAATGTTGGGTAATTGTTCTTTCTGATGGCTGAGTAATAGTCCATTGTATATATGGACCACAGCTTCGTGATCCATTCATCTGTTGACAAGCTCCTGGGCTCCTTCCACAATTTAGCTATTGTGGACAATGCTGCTATGAACATTGGGGTGCACATAGCCCTTCTCTTCCCTACATTTCTATCTTTGGGGTAAAGACACAGTAGTGCAATTGCTGGATCATAGGGTACCTTTATTTTTAATTTCTTGAAGGACCTTCACACTGTTTTCCAAAGTGGCTGTATCAATTTGCATTAACAACAGTGTAAGAGGGATCCCCTTTCTCCACATCATCTCCAACATTTGTTCCTTCTCGCCTTGTCAAATTTTGCCATTCTAACTGGCGTAAGGTGGTATCACAATGTGGTTTTCATTTCAATTTCCCTGATGGCTAATGATGTTGAATATTTTTACATGTGTCTGTTAGCCATTTGTATGACTTCATTGGAAAAGTGTCTGTTCATATCTTCTGCCCATTTTATGATTTGATTATTTGTTTCTTGAGTATTGAGTTTCAGAAGTTTTTTGTAGATCTTGGATACCAGTCCTTTATCTGTAGTGTCATTTGCAGGTATCTTCTCCCATTCTGTGGGCTGCCTCTTAAGTTTTTGAACTGTTTCCTTGGCTCTGCAGAAGATTTTGATCTTGAAGAAATCCCACAAGTTCATTCTTTCTTTTCTTTCTCTTGTCTTTGGAGATGTGTCATGAAAAAAAAGTTGCTGTGGCCGATGTCAAAGAGGTTGCTTCCTATGTTCTCCTCTAGAATCTTGATGGATTCCTGTCTCACATCGAGGTCTTTCATCCATTTGGAGTTTATCTTTGTGTATGGTGTGAGAGAGTGGTCAAGTTTCATTCTTTTGCATGTAGCTGTCCAATTTTCCCTGCACCATTTTTTGAAGAGACTGTCTTTTTTCCGCTGTATATTTTTTCCTGCTTTGTCAACGATTAATTGCCCAAAGAGCCAAGGGTCCATATCTGGGTTCTCTATTCTGTTCCATTGGTCTGTGTGTCTGTTTTTGTGCCAGTACAATGCTCTCTTGGTGATCACAGCTTTGTAGTATAGATTAAAATCCGGCCACGTGGTGCCGCCAGCTTTGTTTTTCCTTGTCAACAATTCCTTGGCGATTCGGGGCCTTTTCTGGTGCCATACAAATTTAAGGGCTGTTTGTTCCAGTTCTTTGAAAAATGTCATTGGTATTTTAATCGGGATGGCATTGAAAGTGTAGATTGCTCTGGATAGCATAGACATTTTAACCATGTTTATCTTCCAATCCGTGAACATGGAATATTTTTCCATCTTTTTATCTCTTCCTCAATGTCTTTCAAGAGTGATTTGTAGTTTTTAGAATATAGATCCATTACATCTCTGGTTAAGTTAATTCCAAAGTAATGTATGGTTTTTGGTGATATTGTAAATGGGATGGATTCCCTAATTTCTCTTTCTTTAGTCTCATTGTTCATGTATAGAAATGAAACTGATTTCTGAGCACTGATTTTGCATCCCGCCACATTACTGAATTGCTCTATAAGTTCTAGTAATTTGGGGGTGGAGTCTTTTAGGTTTTCTGTAAAGAGTATCATGTAATCTGAAAACAGATGCAGTTTGACTTCTTTGCTGATTTGGATACCTTTTATCCCTTTTTGTTATCTGACAATATTCCTTGCATATTTTCAGACCACAGTGCTTTGAAACTGGATCTCAATCACAAGGAAAAATTTGGAAGAAATTCAAACACTTGCAAACTAAGAACCATCTTGCTCAAGAGTTATTGGATAAACCAAGGAATTAAGAATCAGGTTAAGCAATTTTTGGAGACCAATGAGAATGAAAACACATCGGTCTAAAACCTATGGGACACTGCAGAGGCAGTCTTAATGGGAAAACGCATAGCCATCCAAGCCTTGCTCAAAAGAATAGAAAAATCTAAAATGCAGTTTTTATATTCTCACTTCAAGAAGCTGGAGCTAGAACAGAAGAACCGGCTTAACCCATGCATGAGAAAGCCGGTGATAAAGATTAGAGCAGAGATCAATGAATTAGAAACCAGGAGCACAGTAGAACAGATCAACAGAACTAGAAGCTGCTTCTTTGAAAGAATAAATAAGATCGATAAGTCACTGGCTAGACTTATACAAAAGAATAGAGAAAGACCCAAATTAATAAGATTATGAATGAAAGGGGAGAGATCACAACCAACACCAAACAATAGGAAGGACCATTAGCAACTTTTATCAACAGCTTTATGCCAATAATTTCAACAACCTGGAAGAAATGGATGCCTTAATGGAAACCTATAAACTACCAAGACTGAAATAAGAAGAAAAAATAAAAAAAAAATTAAGCAGACTGTTTAATTATGAAGAGATTGAAGCAGTGATGAAAAACCTCTTCAAAAACAAGACTCCAGGGCCTGACGGAATCCCAGGGAATTCTCCCAAACATACAAAGAAGAAATAATACCTATTCTCCCGATGCTGTTTCAAAAAATAGAAACAACAGGAAAACTACCAATCTCATTCTATGAGGCCAGTATTACATTACCTGGATCCGCAAACCAGGAAAAGACCCCATCAAAAAGGAGAATTACAGACCAACATTCCTGACGAATATGGACGTGAAAATTCTCCACAACATCCTAGCTAATAGGATCCAACAGTACAGTAAAAGAATTATCCATCCTGACCAAGTGGGATTCATCCCTGGGATGCAAGGATGGTTCAACATTCACACATCGGTCAGTGTGGTAGATCATATCATCAAGAAAAGAATCAAGAGGGCCGTCTGGGTAGCACAGTGGTTAAGCATCTGCCTTCGGCTCAGGGCATGATCCCAGAGTTATGGGATCGAGCCCCACATCAGGCTCCTCCACTATGAGCTTGCTTCTTCCTCTCCCACTCCCCCTGCTTGTGAACTCTCTCTCGCTGGCTGTCTCTCTCTCTGTCGAATATATAAATAAAATTTAAAAAAGAGAAAAGAATCAAGAAACATTTGATTCTGTCAAAAGATGCAGAAAAAGCATTTGACAAAAAACAGCATTCTTTCCTGATTAAAACCCTTCAGAGTGTAGGGATAGAGGGTACATTCCTCAATTTCAGAAAAACCATCTATGAAAAGCCTACAGCGAATATCATTCACAATGGGGAAATGCTGGAAGCCTTTCCTTTAAGGTCAGTAACAGGACAAGGATGCCCACTCTCGCCATTATTATTCAACATAGTACTAAAATTCCTTGCAACAGCAATCAGACAACAAAAAGGGATAAAAGGTATCCAAATCATCAAAGAAGAAGTCAAAATGTCTCTCTTCGCAGATGACATGATAATCTATATAGAAAACCCAAAAGAATCCACCCCCAAACTACTATAAGTTATAGAGCAATTCAGTAATGAGGCGGGATACAAAATCAATGCTCAGAAATCAGTTGCATTTCTATACACGAACAATGAGACTGAAGAAAGAGAAATTACGGAATCTATTCCATTTACAATAGCACCAAAAATCATACCTTATCTCAGAATTAACTTAACCTGAGACGTAAAGCATCTATATTCTAGAAACTACAAATCACGCTTGAAAGACATTGAAGAAGACAGAAAAAGATGGAAAAATATTCCATGCTCATGGATCGGAAGAAGTAACATAGTTAAAATGTCTATGTTACCCAGAGTAATCTACACTTTCAATGCTATCCTGATCAAAATACCAGTGACATGTTTCAAAGAACTGGAACAAACAGCCCTTAAATTTGCGTGGAACCAGAAATAGCCCCGAATGACCAAGGAATTGTTGAAAAGGAAAAACAAAGCTGGTGGCATCACGTGCCCGAATTTCAAGCTGTACTACAAAGCTCTAATCACCAAGAGATTATTGCTGGCACAAAAACAGACACATAGACCAATGGAAAAGAATAGAGAACCCAGAAATGGACCCTTGGCTCTTTGGGCAACTAATCTTTGACAAAGCAGGAAAAAAACATCCAATGGAAAAAACGACAGTCTCTTCAATAAATGGTGCAGGGAAAATTGGGCAGCTACATGCAAAAGAATGAAACTTGGCCACTCTCTCACGCCATATACAAAGATAAACTCCAAATGGATGAAAGACCTCGATGTGAGACAGGAATCAATCAAAATCCTAGAGGAGAACATAGGCAGCAACCTCTTTGACATCGGCCTCAGCAACTTTTTTCATGACACATCTCCAAAGGCAATTGAAAGAAAAGAACGGATGAACTTGTAGGATTTCATCAAGATCAAAAGCTTCTGCACAGCCAAGGAAACAGTCCAGAAAACTAGGAGGCAACCACACAGAATGGGAGAATACATTTGCAAATGACACTACAGATAAAGGACTGGTATCCATGATCTACAAAAAACTTCTCAAACTCAATACGTGAGAAACAAATAAACAAATCATAAAACGGGCAGAAGATATGAACAGACACTTTTCCAATGAAGACATACAAATAGCTAACAGACACATGAAAAAATGTTCAACATCTTTAGCCAGCAGGGAAATTGAAATGAAAACCACATTGAGATACCACCTTATGCCCGTTAGAATGGCAAAAATTGACAAGGCAGGGAACAACAAATGTTGGAGTAGATGTGGAGAAAGGGGATTCTTCCTACATTGTTGGTGGGAATGGAAGTTGTTTCAGCCACTTTGAAAAAGAGTGCGAAGGGCCCTTCAAAAGTGTCCAATAGAGCTACCTTATGATCCAGCAATTGCACTACTGGGTATTTACCCCAATGATACAGATGTAATGAAGGGAAGGGCCATATGCACCCCAATGTTTATAGCAGCACTGTCCACAATTGCTAAATTGTGGATGGAACCAAGATGCCCTTGAAGATGTGGTCCATATATAATGGAATATAACTCAGCCATCAAAAAGAATGATTTCTCAACATTTGCTGCAACATGGACGGGACTGGAGGAGATAATACTAAGTGAAATGTGTCAGGCAGAGAATGAAAATTATCATATGGTTTCACTTATTTATGGAACATAAGAAGTAGGAAGATCGGTTGGAGAAGAAAGGAAAGAAGAAAGGAGGGTGGATAAACAAAAGAGGAATGAACCATGGCAGACTATGGACTCTGAGAAACAAACTGAGGGCTTCAGAGGGGAGTGAGGTGGGGGACTGGGATAGTCTGGTGATTTGTATTAACGAAGACACATATTGCATGGTGCACTGGGTGTTATATGCAACTAATGAATCTTGGAACTTTACATCGAAAAGTGGGGGTGTACTATATAGTGACTAACATAATATAATAAAAAATTTTTAAAAAAAGAAAATAAAAAAGAAAACAACTACAACAACAAAAACCCAAACCGAACCAATCAAAACACAAATCAAAAGAAAACACCAGGACCCATCCATTTGCTGTCTACAAGACACTTATTTTTAACCTAAAGACACTTTCAGATTGACAGTGAGGGAATGGTGAGCAATTTACCAGGGAAATGGACCTCAAAAGAAAGCTGTGCTAGCAATTCTCATATGAGACAAATGAGATTTTAAAACAAAGACTAATGTAAGAGATATAGAGGGTCAGTGTATCATACTTAAAGGGTCTATCCAACAAAAGGATCTAACAATTTTAAATATCTGTGCCATCAACATGGGAGCAGCCATCTACATAAGCCAACTCTTAACCAAAATAATCATATTGATAATAATATAGTAATGGTAAGAGACTTCAACACTCCACTCACAGATCATTTCCACATACAGATCACCTAAGCAGATGATAAACAAAGAAATAAGATCTTTGAAAGACACATTGGACCAGATGGATTTTGTTGATATATACAAAACATTCCATTCTAAAACAATAGAATGCACATTCTTCTCCAGTGCACATAACTTTCTCCAGAATAGTTCACATCCTGGGTCACTAATCAGGTGTCAACCGATACCAAAATTCTGAAATTATTCCTTGCATATTTTCAGACCACAATGGTGTGAAACTGGAACTTAACCACAAGGAAAAATTTGGAAAGATGCAAACACTTGGAGGTTAAAATGCATCCTGCTAAAAATGAATGGGTCAACCAGGAAATTAAAGAGGAACTTAAACAATTTATGGAAACCAATGAAGATGAAAATCCATAGGTTCAAAACATACAGGATACTGTACATGCCATCCTTACAGGGACATACCTAGCCATGCAATCTTCACAAAAAAATTAGAAAAATCCCAAATGCACAAGGTAACCTTACACCCAAAGGCCCTGGGGAAAGAACAGTAAATAAAACCTAAACTAAGGAGAAGAAGAGAAATAACAAAGATTAGAGGAGAAATCAATGACATAGAACCCACAAGAACAGTAGAAAAGATCAACAGAACTAGAAGCTGGTTCTTTGAAAGAATTAATAAAATCGATACACCTCTGGCCAGACTTATCCAAAAGAAAAGGAAAAGAATCCAAATCAGTAAAATCATGAATGAAAGGGGAGAGATCACTACTATTACTAAAGAAATAGAAACAATTATTAGACATTATTACCAGCAAGTATATGTTAACAAAGTATGCAGTCTGGACAAAATGGATGCATTCTTGGAAAATTATAATCTACCAAGACTGAAACAGGACGAAATAGAGAACCTGAATAGACCAATAATCAGTGAGGAAATTGAAGCAGTAATCAAAAACCTCCCCAAAACCAAAAGTCCATGGGCAGATGGCTTCCCAGGGGAATTCTAGCAAACATTTAGAGAAGAAATTATACTTATTCTTCTTTTTTTAATTTATTTGACAGAGAGAGACAAGAGACAGCTAGCGAGAGAGGGAACACATGCAGGGGGAGTGGGAGAGGAAGAAGCAGGCTTCCAGCGGAGGAGCCTGATGTGGGGCTTGATCCCAGGACCCTGGGATCATGCCCTGAGGCAAAGGCAGTTGCTTAACACCTGAGCCCCTATACCTATTCTTCTGAAGCTGTTTCAAAATTAAAGATGGAAGGAAAATTTCCAAACTTGTCTTATGAGACTAACGTTACCCTGATCCCAAAACCAGACAAAGACCCCTTCAAAAAGAATCACAGACCAAAATCCCTGATGAATACAGATGCCAAAATACTCAACAATATCATAACCAATAGGATCCAACAGTACATTAAAAGGATTATCCACCACGATCGGGTGGGATTTATTCCTGGGATGCAAGAGTGTTTCAACATTTGCAAGTCAATCAATGTGATAGAGCACATTAATAAAAGACAAGAACCATATGATCCACTCAATTGATGCAGAAAAAGCATTTAAGAATATATCATCCTTTCCTGATTAAAATCTTCAGAGTGTAGGGATAGAGGGAACAAACCTCAATATCATAAAATCCATCTATGAAAAGCCCACAGCAAATATCATACTCAACAGGGAAAAACTGAGAGCTTTTCTCTTAAGGTCAGGAACATGACAGGGATGCCCACTCTCACCACTGTTGTTCAACATAGCACTTGAAGTCCTAGCTTCAGCAATCAAACAACAAAAAGAAATAAAAGACATTCAAATTGGCAAAGAAGAAGTGAAATTCTCTCTCTTCACAGATGACATAATACTTTATGTGGAAAACCCAAAAGACTCAACTCCCAAAATACTAGAACTCATATAGCACTTCAGCAACTTTGCAGGATACAAAATCAATGCACAGAAATCAGTTGCATTTCTATACACTAACAATGTAACTGAAGAAAGAGAAATTAAGGTATGGATTCCATTTACTATAGCACCCAAAACCATATGATACTTAGGAATAAACATAACCAAAGAGGTAAAGGTTTTATACATTAGAAACTATAGAACATTTATGAAAGAAATTGAGGAAGATGAAAAGAGAAGGAAAAATATTCCATGCTCATGAATTGGAAGAATAAACACTTTGAAAATGTCTATGCTGCCCAGAGGAATGTACACTTTCAATTCAATCCTAACAAGATACCATAGACATTTTTCACGGGGCTGGAACAAACAATCCTATGGAGCCAGAAATGACCCTAATTATCCAAGGGTTGTTGAAAAAGAATACCAAAGCTGGGGGCATCATCATACCTGACTTTAAGCTATATTACAAAGCTGTGATAATCAAGACAGCGTAGTATTGGGACAAAAACACACATAGATCACTGGAAAAGAATAGAGAGCCCAGAAATGCACCTTCAACTCTACGGTCAATGCACCTTCAACAAATCATGAAAGAATATCTAATGGAAAAAAGACAGTCTTTTCAACAAATGATGTTTGGAAAATTGGACAGCCACATGCAGAAAGAAACTAGACCATTCTCTTACACCACACAGAAAGATAAATTCAAAATGGATGAAATACCTAAATGTGAGATAGGAATCCATCAAAATCCTAGAGGAGAATATAGACCCTAACCTCTTCGACATTGGCCACAGTGACTTCTTTCAAAGGAAAGAATCAATGAAACTAACAGGCACCCCATGGAATGGGAGAAGTTATTTGCAAATAACATTTCAGATAAAAGGCTGGTATCCAAGATCTATAAAGAATTTCTCAAACTCAACACTCAGAAAACAAATAATCCAGTCAAAAATGGATGTAAGATATGAATAGACACTTCTCCAAAGATGTACAAATGGCTAACGGACACATGAAAAAAATGCTCAACATCACTAGGCATTTACCCCAAAGATACAGATGTAGTGAAAAGAAGGGGCATATGCACCCTATTATTCATAGCAGCAATGACCACGAAGCCAAACTTTGGAAGGAGACCAGATGCCCTTCAACAGATGAATGGATAAAGAAGATGTGGTTCATATATACAATGGAATATTATTCATCCATCAGAAAGAATGATTATCCTCCATTTGCATTGATGTGGATGGAACTGGAGGGGAATTTGCTTAGTGAAATAAGTCAAGCAGAGAAAGGCATTTATCATATAGTTTCACTTTCACATGGAACATAAGGATAGCATGGAGGACAACAGGGGAAGGGAGGGAATGCTGAATGGGAGGTAATCAGAGAAGGAGAAAATCCATGAAAGACTCTGGACTCTGGGAAACAAACTGAGGGTTACAGAAGGGAGGGGGTGAAGGTAGGTTATAACCAGGTGATGCATATTAAGGAGAACACGTGTTGTGATGAGCACTGGGTGTTATACGCAACTAATGAATCATTCAACACCACATCAAAAACTAATGATATGCTATATGCTGGCTGGCTGAAAATAACAATCACTTAAGAAAAACACATAGAATATCAGAACTGATAAAAACAAGATCTATCTATATGCTCCCTACACAAGACTCATTTTAGACCTATGATTGGGGTGCCTGGGTGACTTAGTTTTTTAAGCATCTGACTTAGGCTCAGGTCATGATCTCAGTGTCCTGGAATTAAGCCCCACGTGGGGCTCTGTGATTAGTGTGGAGTCTTCTAGTCCCTCTCCTTTCCCTCTGACCTTTTGCCCACTTATGCTCCTTCTCTCACCTTCTCTCTCTCTCAAATAAATAAATTAATTAATTAAAATCTTCAAAAAAAAGATAACTGCTGATTGAAATTGGGGGGTGTAGAACCATCTATCATCCAAGTGTACATAAAAAAAAGTTAGAGTAGCCATACGTATATCAGACAAAGTAGATTTTAAAACAAGGAGTTTAACAAGAGATAAAGAAGTGCATTATATCATAATTAAGGAGTCTGTCCATCAAGATGATCTGACCATTGTAAATAATTATGGACCCAAATTGGGACTACCCCTAAATATATAAATCATTTAATAAAAAACACAAAGAAACTAACTAATAATAATAAAATAATAGTATTTGACTTTAACACCCCACTTACAGGAATGGACAGATCATATAAGCAGAAAATCAACAAGGAAACTATATTTGAATGACCAAGTGGAATGGATGGACTTAACAGATATATTCAGAACATTTCATCCTACAGGATGCCTGAGTGGCTTAGTTAATTGGCAGGCTCTTGATCTCAGCTCAAGTCTTTACTTTTTAAAAAAGATTTTTCTTTATTTGACAGAGAGAGAGACAGCCAGTGAGAGAGGGAACACAAGCAGGGGGAGTGGGAGAGGAAGAAGCAGGCTTCTAGTGGAGCAGGGAGCCCGATGTGGGGCTCGATCCCAGGACCCTGGGATCACACTCTGAGCCAAAGGCAGACGCTTAACGACTGAGCCACCCAGGCACCCCTCAGCTCAGGTCTTGATTTCAGGGTCGGGAGTTCAAGCCCCACATTGGGCTCCTTACTGGGTGTAGAGCCTACCTAAAAAAATATGAAAAAGCACATTTCATCCTAAAGCAGAAGAATACACAATCTTTTCAAGAGCACATGGAACATTCTTCAGAATAGATCACATACTGGGTCACAAATTACCCCTGAACAAGTACCAAAAGTTTGATATCTTAGCATTCATATTTTTAGACAACAATGCTATGAAACTTGAAGTCAACCACAAGAAAAAAAATTTGGAAAGACCTCAAATACATTGAGGCTAAAAACATCTTACTAAAGAATGAGTGAGTTTACCAGGAAATTATAGAATAGGTAAAAATAAATACATGGAAGCAAATGAAAATGAAAACATAATATTACAAAACCTTTGGATTGCAGCAAAGTCAGTCATAAGAAGGAAGTTTATTGCAAATCAGGTCTATCTCAGGAAGCAAGAAAAGTCTCAATACATAGCCTAACCTTACACCTAAAGGAGATAGAGAAGATAAAGCATATAAAACCTAAAGCCAGCAGAAGAAAGGGAATAATAAACATTAGAGCAGTAATATTTGATATAGAAACAACAACGAAAGAAAATGTAGTAGAACCGATCAACAAAACTGAGAGCTGGTTCTTTGAGAGAATTAATAAAATTGATAAATCCTTAGCCAGATTTATCAAAAAGAGAAGAGAAAGAGGTCACCTAGGTGGCTCAGTTAGTTAAGCATTTGACTCTCTACTTCAGCTGAGATCATGAGTTCAGGGTTGTGAGATTGAGCCCCATGTCCACTTCTGTGCCTGGTGTGGAGCCTGCTTGAGATTCTCCCTCCCTCTCCCTCTGCCCCTCCCCCACTTCTCTCTTTGGGGTGCCTTCCTAGCTCAGTCAGTAAAGCATCTGCCTTCAGCTCAGATCATGATTACAGGGTCCTGGGATGGAGTGCCAAGTCAGGCTCCCTGCTCAAGGGGGCATCTGGTTGTTTCTCTCTCTCTGCCTGTCCCCCCCCCCACTAATTTTTTTCTCTCTCTCTTGCTCTCTCTCTCACACATGCAGTCTCTCAAATTAATACATAAAATCTTTGGGGGAAAAAAAAGAAAAGAGAAATGACCGAAATAGAAAAAGTCATGAATGAAAGAGGAGAGATCAAACCCAACACCACAGAAACGCAAACAATTATAAGGGAATACAATGACAAGTTATATGCCAACAAACTGGGAAATCTGTAAGAAATGGACAAACTCCTAGAAACTTACAAACAACCAAAACTGAAACAGGAAGAAATATAAAATTTGAACAGTCCCATAACCAGCAAAGAAACTGCATCAGTAAGAAAAGAATCTCCCAACAAACAGAAGTCCAGGGTGAAATGGCTTCCCAGAGGAACTCTTCCAGACATTGAAAATCTATTTTTTATTCTTCTCAAACTGTTCCATGAAATAGAAATAGAAGGAAAGCTTCCAAACTCATTTTACAAAACCTATGTTACCTTGATTCCACAACAAGGAAAAGTCCCCACCAAAAATTACAATGATAGGTCAATATCCCTGTTGAACATGGATACAAAATTCTTAATAAAATACTAATAACTCAAATTTAACAGTACTTTAAAAGAATTATTCACCATGAACAAGTAGGATTTATTCCGGGGTTGTAAGGGTGGTTCAGCATTCACAAATAAATCAATGTGATACACCACATTAATAAAAGTAAGGATAAGAACCATACGATCTTTTCAACAGATGCAGAAAAAAACCATTCGACAAATACAGCATCCTTTCTTGATAAAAACCACCAACACAGTAGGGATAGATGGAACAGACCTCAACGTCGTAAAAGTCATATACAAAAGACTGACAGCTAACATCATCCTCAATGGGGAAAAACTAACAGCCTTTCCCCTATGGTTAGGAGCAAGAAAGGGATTTCCACTCTTACCATTAGTTTTTAAAATACTACTGGAAGTCTAAGCCTCAGCAATCAAACAACAAAAAGAAAAAAAAAGCAACCAAAGCAGCAAGAAAGAAGTCAAAGTTTTACTATTTGCGGAAACATGATACTCTTTGTAGAAGACCCAAAAGACTCCACCAAAAAATTGCTAGAACTAACAGATGAATTCAACAAAGTTGCAAGATATAAAATCAATGTCCAGAAATTTCTATACATCAATAATGAAGCAGCAGAATAATAATTCAAGGACTCAATCACATTTGCAATTGCACCAAAACCAATAAAATACCTAGGAATAAACCTAAATAAAGAGGTAAAAGTTCTATTTTCTGAAAACTACAGATCACTTATGAACGAAATTAAAGAGGACGCAAAAAAAGGAAAAATATTCCATGTTTGTGAATTGCAAGAACAAACATTGTTAAAATGTCTAGACTACTCAAAGAAATCTACACATTTAATGCAATCCTTATCAAAATATCACTAGCATTTTTCACTGAACTAGAACAAATAATCCTGAAATTCATATAAAACCACAAAAGTCCCAGAATAGCCAAAACAATACTGAAAAAGAAAAACAAAACTGGAGGCATTAGAATTCCAGATTTCAAGCTATATTCCAAACCTGTAGTCATCAAGTCAGTATGGTACCTGCATGAAACACACATGAAGATAACTGGAACAGGATAGAAAACCCAGAAATTGGCCCAGAACTATACGGTCAAGTAATCTTCAACGAAGCAGGAAAGAATATCCAATGGAAAAAAGATGGTCTCTTCAACAAATGGTGTTGGGAAACTGGACAGTGACATGCATAAGAATGAAATTGGACCACTTTTTTTTTAAAGATTTTATTTATTTATTTGACAGAGAGAGAGCCAGTGAGAGAGGGAACACAAGCAGGGGGAGTGAGAGAGGAAGAAGCAGGCTCACAGCGGAAGAGCCTGATGTGGGGCTCAATCCCATAATGCCGGGATCACGCCCTGAGCCAAAAGCAGATGCTTAACCGCTGTGCCACCCAGGCGCCCCAGACCACTTTCTTATACCATAAACAAAAATAAATTAAAAATGGATGAAAGACCTAACTGCTCTATAGGAAACCATCAAAATCCTAGAGGAGAACATAGGCAGCAACCTCTTTGACCTCAGCTGTAGCAACTTCTTACTAGAGACTTTCCCAGAGGCAAGGGAAACAAAAGCCAAAATGAACTTTTGGGACTTCATCAAGATGAAAAGTTCCTGGCACAGTGAAGAAAAATAATCAACAAAACTAAAAGACAACCTACAGAATGGGGGAAGATATTTGCAAATGACATATCTGATAAAATGTTATTATACAAAATCTATAAAGAAGTTATAAAACTCAACACCCAAAAATCAAATAATCCAGTGAAGAAATGGGCAGAATACATGCATAGATACTTTTCCAAAGAAGACATCCAGAGGGTTAACAGACACATGAAAAGATGGTCAACATAACTCATTATCAAGGACATATAAATCAAGACTACATGAATGAGGTAGCTTCTCACACCTTTCAGAATGTCTAAAATTAACAACACACACACCACCACCACCACAACAACAACAACAGGTGTTGGTGAGGATGCAGAGAAAGCGGACCTCTCTTGCACTGTTGGTGGGAATACAAACTGGTACCACCACTCTGGAGAACAGTATGGAGGTTCCTCAAGAATTTTGCATTAGAACTACCACATAATCCAGCAATTGCATTACTAGGTATCGATCCAAAGGATACAAAAATACAGATTTGAAGGGGTACATACATCCCAATGTTTATAGTAGCATTATCAACAGTAGCCAAACAATGGAGAGAGATGAAATGACCATCTACTGATGAATGGATAAAGAAGATGTGGTATATATATATATATATATAGATATAGATATAGATAGATATAGATATAGATGATATAGATATAGATATAGATATAGTTATAGATATATACACACACACACAATGAAATATTACTGAGCCATCAAAAATGAAATCTTGCCACTTGCAGCAATGTGGACAGAGCTAGAGTGTATTATGTTAAGTGAAGTATGTCAGTCAGAGAAAGACAAATACCATATGACCTCACTCATACGTGGAATTTAAGAAAGAAAACAGATTTACATATGGGGAAGGGGAATAAAAAGGAAAGAGGGAAATAAGCCATAAGAGACACTTAATAATAGAGTACAAACTGAGGGTTGAGTGAAGGAGGTGGGTGAGGGATGGCCTAGATGGGTGATGGGTATTCAAAATGGCATTTGTTGTGGTGAGCACTGGGTGCTGTATGTGAGTGATGAATCACTAAATTATATTCCAGAAACCAGGGGCACCTGGATGGCTCAGTCATTAAGCATCTGCCTTTGGCTCAGGGCGTGATCCCAACATTCTGGGATCGAGCCCCACATCAGGCTCTTCCGCTGGGAGCCTGCTTCTTCATCTCCCACTCCACATGCTTGTGTTCCCTCTCTCGCTGGCTGTCTCTCTCTCTGTCAAATAAATAAATAAAATCTTTAAAAAAAATTCCAGAAACCAATATTGCACTGTACGTTCAGTAACTAAATTTAAATAAAATAAGAGTTCACTAAAGAAGGGAACTGCAGGCCAATATCCCTGATAAACATGGATGCAAATATTCTCATCAAAATACTAGCAAAGTGAATCCAACAGTACATTAAAAGAATCATTCACCATGATGAGTTGGGATTCATTCCTCAGCTGCAAGCGTGTTTCAATATCTACAAATCAACTATAGTGATATGCCACATTGATAAAAGTAAGGATAAGTACCATATTACCCTCCAAATAGATGCAGAAACAGTTTTTAACAAAGCACAACATGCATTCATGATAAAACCCCCAGCAAAGTAGGGTTAGAGGGAACATAACCCAACATCATAAAGGCCATATATTAAACACTCATGGCTAATATAATCCTGAATGTAGAGAAACTGAGAGCTCTTCCTGTATGGTCAGGAATAAGACAGGGATGTCCACTCTAACCAATATTACTTAACACAGTACTGGAAGTCCTTGCCCAGCAATCACACAACAAAAAGTTATAAAAGGTATCCAAATTGGCAAGAAGGAAGTAAGACTTTTACTCTTTGCAGATGACATGGTACGCTATATAGAGAACCCAAAAGATTCCACGAAAAAAATTACTAGAACTAATACACAAACTCAGTAAAGCTGCAGGATACAAAATCAATGTACAGAAATCTGTTGCATTTCTATACAGCAAAATGAAACAGCAGAAAGAGAAAACAAGGAATCAAGACCATTTACAATTGCATCAAAACCATATGATACCTAGGAATAAACCTGATGAAAGCAGTTAAAATACACAGTCTAAAAACTATAAAACACTGAGGAAATAAATTGAAGATGACAGAAAGAAATGGAGAAACATTCCATGCTCATGAATTGGAAGAACAAACATTGTTAAAATGCCTATAGTATCCAAAGCAATCTACATACTCAAAGTAATCCCTATCAAAATTCCACTAGATTTTTCGCAGTGCTAGAACAAACAATCCTAACATTTGTATGGAGCCACAAAAGACCCCAAATAGCCAAAGCAACCTTGAAAAAGAAAAGCAACACTTGAAGTATCAGAATTCTGGACTTCAAGTTATATTACAAACTGTAGTGATCAAAACAGTATGGTACTGGCACAAAAGTGGATAGATTCATAGATCAATGGAGCAGAAAAGAAAACTCAGAAATGATCCCACAACTATATGGTCAATTAATTTTGATAAAGCAGGAAAGAATTTCCTACAGAGAAAAGACTGTCTCTTCAAAAAATGGTGTTTTGATACCTGGACAGCAACATGCAGAAGAATGAAATTGGACCACTTTCTTACACCATACAAAAAAGTGAATTCAAAATGGATTAAAAATCTAAATGTGAAATGCGAAGCCATCAAAATCCTAGAGGAGAACACGGGCAGTAACCTCTTTGACATCAGCTCCAGCAACTTCTTTCTAGATATGTCTCCTGAGGGAAAGGAAACAAAAGCAAAAATAAAGTATTCAGACTTCATAAAAAATGAAAATCTTCTGCACAGAAATGGGAACAACCAACAAAACAAAAAGACAACCTTCAGAATGGGAGAAGATTTTTGCAAATGAAGTATCTGATGAAGGGTTAGTATTCAAAATCTGTAAAGAACTCATTAAACTCAACACCCAAAAAAGAAATAATCCATTCTAAAAATGCACAGGAAACATGAATAGACATTTTTTCCAAAGAAGACACACAGGTGGTCAATCGACACATGAAAAAATGCTCAACATCACTGATCATCAAGGAAATACAAATCAAAACTGAAATATGATATCACCAGTCAGCATGGCTGAAATAACAACACAGTAAACAACAGGTGTTGTCAAGTATGCAGAAAAAGGGGAACACTCTTATACTGTTGGTAATTCATATCGATGCAGCTCTCTGGAAAACAGTATGGAGGTTCCTCAAAAAGTTAAAAATAGAATTACCCTATGACCCAGCAATTGCACTACTATTTTTCTTATTAAGTATTTTTCTTAAGACTTACATAAATCTACAATTTTACTTAGTATAAGGATTTACTAATAATGTAACAAAAAACAATTGCAAAGCACTGGCACAGGAGGAAGGTGCTTGGTTCTCTAACACACTCCCCAGGTCCTTTCTTTTTTTTTTTTTTAAGATTTTATTTATTTATTTGACAGAAAGAGACAGCCAGCGAGAGAGGGAACACAAGCACGGGGAGTGGGAGAGGAAGAAGCAGGCTCCCAGCGGAGGAGCCTGATGTGGGGCTCGATCCCAGAACGCTGGGATCACGCCCTGAGCCGAAGGCAGATGCTTAAGGACTGCGCCACCTAGGCGCCCCTCCCCGGGTCCTTTCTTGCTGCAGCATGATGCACTCTGGTGCCAAATATACAGTGTCTTACATAGAAGGAGCCATTTTCATCTGGAAACATCTCTATTTATCCTTATATAATTACATATCTTCTATGCCATTTCTCAGGGAGCCGTACCCCATAAATCTGTAGATTCCAAATTTGATTACTATAGGTAATCCCGGATAGGTGAGGCACATACAGTTTAAAGCATTCCAAAGGTAAAGACTCTCCAGCAAAAACCATTATTGTGTTTGCCAGTAGGACTACATAGCCATGTTTATAAAGAGATTGACAGGGTCCACTTCTTTCTCCCTTGAAGATACCTCCTCCATCTGCTGAAGAGAAAATATAGATTGCAGACCAGCATGTTAACGATTTACTTCCCAGATGTCTCTGATGAGCCTCCATTTTGTATTTCCAGATTCTGCCATGGTCGTCTCTAATAACATGTGAGATGTATGTAATAGCAGTCCTCAGTTTAACCAGAGTTAAATGGGAAGGTCTGCAGGATGTAACTAGGCTCACTTTTCTTGATGTGATCTATAGTTAGCATCATACTTAACACCTCCCTTTCAAGAATGGCTGATAAAGTCCTCCTTGATATAATAAGCTAGGAAAATATTACTTTCTGGTCATTAGCAGGGTTAGAGAAGTGTTCAATGATGCTGCACCTTTTAGCTACTTGATGTGCCAGCTACTTGTATTGTGCCTTATGTCACCTCGGTGAGATGCACAAAACTATCATCCCCTTGTCTGTGGGGTCAGGGGAAAATGTGTCATGCATATGGGAAATAAATTCTGAGCAACCCTATATCAGACTGTATCTACATATCTTGCTACAGATGTTTTGGCGTGTATTCCATAAGTTAAAACCTAAAATGTATTCCACTTTCCATTAACACTTTTATTTTGCAATAAACTTTTAATGCAACTATGAGCCAAAAAAGTGCATTTCCAACTAAAAAATACAGAATTCTTATTTCTAAAAAAAAATGGTAATGAATATGTGATTAGCCTCAATTGTTTGTCATCATTTCACATATTTAACATATACTAAGTTAAGAGGGGGGAGGCATACTTGTATATTCAGATCAGATGAAGACAAAAATTACCAAAGAAACTTTAACACCTAAGTGAATAAATATTTTAGGATTATTTCTAAAGGTGAGAATTTAATTACAGCTGCAGATTGCAAGGTTTTTTTTTCAAATTTTTATTTAAATTCTACTTAGTTACATATAGTGTCACATTGCTTTCAGGAGTAGAATTTAGTGATTCATCACTTACATGTAACAACACCCAGTGCTCAACAGGACAAGGGCCCACCTTAATACCTATCACCCATTTAGTCCACCTCCCACCAACCTCCCTCCATTAACCCTCACTTTGTTCTCTATCATTGAGTCTCTTATGGTTTGTTTCTCTCTCTCTCTTTTCCCCCTTCCCATATGTTCATCTATTTTGTTACTTATATTCCACATATGAGGGAAATCATGTGGTATTTATCTTTCTCTGACTACCTTATTTTGTTTAACATAATACAGTCTAGCTCCATCCACGTGATTGCAAATGGCAAGAATTCATTCCTTTTGATGGCTGAATTATATATAGATATAGATCTCATATCTTTAACCATTTATTAGTTGATGCTCATTGGGCTCGTTCTATAGTTTGGCTATTGTTGATAATGCTGCTATAAACATTGGGATACATGTATCCCTTCGAATTTGTATTTTTATATTTTTTGGGCAAATACCTAGTAGTGCAATTGCCGGATCATAGGGTAGTTCTATTTTTAACTTTTTGAGGAATTTAATACTGTTTTCCAGAGTAGCTGCACCAGTTTGCATTCTCACCAAAAGCGCAAGAGAATTCCCATTTCTCTGCATCCTCACTAACACCTGTTGTTTCTTGTATTGTTAATTTTAGCCATTCTGACAAGTGTAAAGTGGGTATTTGTTCAGATATCTATCTAGCTAGCTATCTATCTATCTATCTATATCTATCTATATCTATCTATATCTATATATATATATAAAAAATGTATATATGTGGAACACTGACTCACACTGCCTCATTGCACATGTGTGAGATCAATGTTTAGCTCCCTTTTCAGATCTGCTAATACCTTCATGGTGAAAGCTGTGTACTGACTCATACCATCTCACTGCCTCCAAGTGGATGTAGATGTGGATGTTTATCTGACCAGTGGACATCACTAACACCAAGGGTGTAGGGAAAGTTGGTCCATCTAGTCCCATCTTGTTCTCCTCATTCAGTCTCACTGATGGTAGATAGGGATGTAATTTCAGTTCCTCACTATTTTTCACTAACTCCAAGAGTGTTGGAAACCAGAGTGTTGATTACCCCTGCCTTGTTCTGTGTTGTTCATAGTCCCATTGCTGTTGTGTTGATATGGGGGCAGGGTGAGAAGAGGCTATAGAATAGCGGTCACTAACACTACCTTATACCAACAGACAATGGTGGAGAAACAGTGTACATTAAACCTCACTGACACTACACAAGGAAATCAAAACACCACACTGCTTGCTTCTGTTGAGTGAGGGGTGGAAGATCAATTCTGTGCTCAGCACCACTTATACTAACTATTCTGACAGGGAAGCACTGCCCTCTTAGGGAATCACTGCCTGCTTCTGCCAGATAGGTCATGGGAAATCAGCTCTCTAGTTCGTCCTGCCAACACTACATCAGAGGAATTGGAACTAACCTTGTTTCCCATCACAAACCACATACCCTGTGTTTAGTCTGGCATACTCTGTGCTTCAGCCACCATCTTCTGACCAGTTTTTCATATATCTTATGCCCATGCATCCCTCTGGGCCTTTCCTTCAGCTGTTTTCTACTTAGACTGAAAAGGCCTCAGTGTTCTACCACCTTCTGAATGTCTTCCTTTTGTTTCCTTACCCTTTCAAGTTGTCTTTTCCAATCTCCCCAGTCATAACAAATCACTATCTCTTTGGGTCCCCAGTACTTAATTTGTACATGTCACAGCATGCATTATAATCTGCCTTGTACAATGGAATTAACAACATTTATGCTTATCTCCACCACCCATCCAATTATTACTGTATCTCCCAAATTTATTTTCAATAATGTTTTATTTATCCAGGATTTGGGCTCCCAGAAAATTACGGATTTGAAAGACTGCTCTGAAAATGGCCATTAAGTGACAAAATCCTGTCACAGTGCCTTTTTGATTTACACTCAGGTCCTGACCAACAGGTGATGGGCATTAAGGAGGGCACGTGATGTGATGAGCGCTGGGTGTTATATGCAACTAATGAATCAATGAACACTACATCAAAAACTAATGATGTTGACTAATATCTTAACTAATTGAATTTAAAAAAAGAGATCTTGAGTGTAAAATAGAGCAAAGGTTTAGAGATGGGACATGAGCCACCTAGGACTTTGATCTGTATAGGCTGTGTAAGAGTACTTGCTTCATTAGGGAGGATTTCTTTGAATCGGAGCAAAGCAGGTAAAACCACTTATTTATTTATTTCACAAATATTTACTGAGTACTTACTCTGTGTAAGATACTTGAGATGCAAGATTAAAGTTCTTTCCTGATGGTTTTATAGTTGAGTGGGCAGATATACAAAATATACATTATATCATAGTGTGGTAAGGTCTACTGAATCCCTGAATTCATAATGTTAGGTAATGATTTGACATTAGAATCACAGTTTTAGAGAAGAAAGGATATTAGAAATTGTCTTCTCTGGCTGCTTTGTGGTGTCATGTGCAAGAATTCCATTGAAATATATAATCAAAGGGCCTGAGTGAATTGTTTGCCCTCCATTTGTGTGACCTGTGTGGTGTCTTCTCCTACATGTCAACTGCTTTTTTAAGCAAAAAGAGCTTGGCACATCTTGGTATGGGAAATTACCTGGGACACATTCTTTGTGGAACATAATGGCATGACATTTACACATGCCTTCTTTCTTTCAGTGTGTAAGTTATATATAAATAAATTATATATATATATATATATATATATATATGAATATGTACACCTCTCTGCCATTCTAAAGAGGTTTAGAAGTACCTTTTAGTGGGGCGCCTGGGTGGCACAGCGGTTGAGCGTCTGCCTTCGGCTCAGGGCGTGATCCCGGTGTTGTGGGATCGAGCCCCGCGTCAGGCTCCTCTGCTANTTGGAGAATTATCCCATCTTCAAAGTCTTTGGCCTGGGAAACACTCAGAACTGGGGGATCCAGAATATTCTGCCCTTTTAGCTATTAAATGGTACAAGGACTGGATTTTTCTATCCCTGTCTTGGAAGTTATAGAATGTGGAGGCAGCCAGTATTGTCATCTTGCAGCTCTTTTGCCTACTTTCCTACATTTCCAGATAAATTAGTTTCCTTTATTTTGTGATGACATGAGGTATTGTCTTCTCACCAGTGAAGGATGGAGGAATGAGAATTAGGGGGGCTAGACTTCCCTGGCTTTAATTGCTATCTCATAAAGTAGGATACAGGGCTAAAAGTTTTACAGACATCCCCATTTAATTCTCATAACAGCCCTGTGACTTGAGGTAGGTGAAATTATGGACACTTTCTTTTCTATCTTTCAGAATTTCCGTAGGAGGATGCAGTAGTTCTATAATCAGAAAAACAGTATATATACACAACAAAAATATTTTCATTTCCCTCTCTACCAAATTTGTTTCTCTCTCCACAGTTTTGTCTCAATAGTCTGCTTTTTCACACATTGTTCTTATCTCATATGTGGATTTCCATGACATTAAATATTATTTGAAATTATGGTTTATACTAGCTCAATAAATCCACATATGAAGGTAAACTAGCTTCATTATCTATTTCGTCATAGGTCGTTTAGCACAAATAATGGACCATCCATACAAAGAAACATTATGGGACAACTAAAAATCATATTTTCAAAGTATTTGATAAGCTTAGAAAATGCTTTTGATATAAATGGGAAATATTAAGCTATAAAAGTATGAAATCTCCCAATTTTGTAAAATGCAAGCATAGATTTATTAATGAGAAAGAATCAGAACTAACATTTTGCTGTATGTCTAGATGGTAAGATTAAAGTTAGTTCTGTCTTTTATTTCACTGAATTTCAGAAATTTTCCACAATGTCAGTACTTCTCTTTTGCATTCGGAAAAGAAGATCGTTAAACAAGTCATTACTGGGAGTGATCAGGTAGAAAATATAAAGGAGAGTTTGGATCAAGATGGTGGGCTGTACACAGGCTTTTTCTTCACTGCTCTTATATTCCTTAAACTGAAAGAAAATAATTTGTATGTACAAACTCTCTTTGTGTGTGTCTGTGTGTATTGAATATTATTTTGTAAAGGTTTTGTAAGGAATTCCTGTAAGATAGAAAGCAGATGGAGTGGCTGTGGAGAAGGCTGACGGGCGAAAGGCAGTCTGAAAGAAGGAGCAGGGTAGCCGGACTGTCTGGCTCCAGTTTGAAGGAAGCGGTCAGAGAGCCGGTGAGGAAGTGAAGGAGTGAGAAACTGCGACTATGCGGACTGAACGCGGGTGCGCGCACTGACCCGCCCTGTAAGCTGCAGGCTGAGCGGAAGGCGGAATGGCAGGGGGCGGGGCCGAGGCGCAGGCGGGCTCAGAGGGGTCGGATTCCTGAAACAGCAAAAACCCCGGCGCCAGAGCTAGGCCAAGCCGAGCAGCGCTGCGAAGCCAAGGCCCCGCGGACTTGTCAGAGACCCACCGCTGCCTGCGCCTTTGCTGCTGCAGTCATCTCTTTTATCCCTTGCCTACTTTTCCTGTCGTCTCCTCAATCACCGTTTCGCAGCTGCAGCACCATCGATAACAGCTAAGTGGTCAATTCTGGGACTTGGGGTTGGGAGATGGGCGGGTGCGAGGCGTAGGCAGTACAAGCTAGCCCGCCATCTCCTCCGGCAACCGCCGCTGCTGCAGACACCTCTCCTGGGCGGGAAAGAACACAGTCAAAAGGCCCAGGCTGTCCCAGTGTCCACGGTCCGAGTTAGGGCATTTCTGTCAAGCCTTGGTGAGAGCCTTGCACTTGGGGAAGGGAGGACGGACTCAAGAGATCACGAAAAAAGATCTCATATTGGATACTGTTGACTTTTTGTCAGCTTAATTGTGGAAGTGGCAGCTTTGCTTGAGCCTCCTTAAACCCCAGCCATGTCACCCCCAACTATGCCCCCGATGGGTGTAGATGGTGTCTCCGCATACCTGATGAAGAAAAGGCACACCCACAGGAAGCAGCGGCGCAAACCCACTTTCCTCACCCGTAGGAACATCGTGGGCTGCCGCATTCAACATGGCTGGAAGGAAGGCAACGAGCCCGTGGAGCAGTGGAAGGGCACTGTGCTTGAGCAGGTTTCCGTGAAGCCCACTCTCTATATCATCAAATATGATGGCAAAGATAGTGTGTATGGACTAGAGCTGCACCGAGATAAGAGAGTTTTAGCTTTAGAAATCCTTCCCGAAAGAGTGCCAACTCCTCGCATTGATTCGCGCCTGGCAGATTCTTTGATTGGCAAAGCAGTGGGGCATGTGTTTGAGGGTGAGCACGGTACGAAAGATGAATGGAAGGGCATGGTCCTGGCGCGAGCCCCCGTGATGGACACTTGGTTTTACATCACTTATGAGAAAGATCCTGTCCTTTATATGTACACACTGCTGGATGACTATAAAGATGGTGACCTGCGCGTCATTCCAGATTCCAACTACTATTTTCCTACAGCGGAACGGGAGCCTGGAGAAGTGGTCGACAGCCTCGTGGGCAAGCAAGTGGAACATGCCAAAGATGATGGGTCCAAGAGAACGGGCATTTTTATCCATCAAGTGGTGGCCAAGCCATCGGTCTACTTCATTAAGTTTGATGATGATATTCACATTTATGTCTATGGCTTGGTGAAAACCCCCTAAATTCATTGTGCTCTGCAAAAGTGGAACTATTAAATGTAAAACATGTCATGTTCTTGTAATTGTGAATTTTTGGAACAGTTTTGGTGTCAGAGTTTCAGGAATTTATTATAACTTGTTACTTATTGTGCCTCCAAATCTTACAATGACTGGTCCCACAGTTTTGTCCCAATTATACGTTGGTACTTTTGATATTGCCTTGCTCTCTAATTGAAGATTTAATGTGGGTGTTAGTAGAAAATTAAAAAGTATTCATTACCATTGGAACAATGAAAAACTAAAGAAAAATTAAGGGTGTAACCCCACACCAGGTCCTCTCTCCCATTTTATTATCTCCCCTCTTTCTTCTTTCCAGGTTACAATTGTTAAAAATATGATGTATAACCTTCCACATTTTCCCATCCACTTAGAGAAAGTTTGTTGTAGTCTCTTCTGTAAAAATGAAAAGTTACATCATTTCTCTGTAATTGCTTTTCACATTTGGAATATCCATGATATCTTTTCTATTCAGTAGCTCCAAGTCTCTCTCTCTCTCTCTCCCTCTCCCCTTTCCCTCCTTGCCTCTCCCAGTTCCCCTTTGCCTCTGGAATTTACTTTGTATATGGTATATCATAGAGGTCGAATTATACATTTTGCTCACATTGGGTACCTGATTATGCCATCACTTTTACTAAATAAAATCACCGATTTCCCCTCTTCCTCTCTGTCTCCTTCCCTCCAGCAGCTGCATATACAGTACATTTATATACCAAAAAGATACTCAGCCATTCTATTACTGATGGTCACTTAAATTATTTCCTTTCCTTTTTTCACCATAGCACTGCTGCAATAAATACTGGTGCTTTTATTTCTATTGAGTAGATTCCCAGCAATGGCATTGCTAGGTAGGGGGTATATTTAATTTTAGAGATATTATAAAATTACTATACAAAATGAAAGTGCTCATTTCCCAGTATCCTCTCCAGCACTCTTTCAAGTTTGCAAATCTGGAGGATGAAAAATTGCGTAGTATTTTTTTTAATTGACAAACTCAAGGAGGTTTGTTTTTTTGACTATTTGGATTTTTCTCTTTTGTGATTTGCCAGTACTTATCCTTTGCTCATTTTTCTATTGTATCTTTGATCTTTTTCTTATACATTTGTAGGAATTCTTACTGTATTTCTCTAGGATGCATATTAATCATCTGTAGCCCATCTGTATTTTTTTCCATTGTATCATTGATCTTGACTTTATTAATGGTATCTTTTACTTTACAGTTATTGCCATTGTTGTTTTTAATTTTTAGGTAGAATACTGCCTCCTTCTCAGCTTTTTGGTTTCCTACCTTTTTCAGATGAATGCCCCCACCGCAAGTCATACAAATATTCACCTTTATTTTTTTCTAAAATTTTCATTAATTTTAAGGTTTTAGCTGTTTGAGCCATCTGGAGTTTATTTAATATACAGTATAAGATAAAGTTTCAAATATACATTTTGTTCACATTGGATTACTGATTATACTATCATATTTATTAAATAAACGACCGATTTTTGAGTCTGTGAGCCAGTATCCTGTCGTTTAACTATAGTGGTTTGACCATAAATTTTGAACTCTGGTAAAGCAAGTTACCACTCATTAGGGGTGTGTGTGTGTGTGTGTGTGTGTGTGGTTTTTTCCCCCCTTTTCTTCTTTAATACAAATTGTTCTAGAAATTCATTCTTTCCATGAAAATTGAAGGCATTCTTTCCACATTTAAAAATTCTGATATCTTAGAATTGTGATACATTTGTACATTTCTATTTAGAAGAAAATTTTAATGATATTAAACCTTAATGCTCAAGAGTTTTGGTACATCATTAAAATCTTTTGTTTTTGTTTTTGTAAGGTTCTTCATATGGATCCATTATATCTGATTAAATTTATTTCTAAGTATTTTTACAGATTTTGTCACATTTTGACATTTTGAATTGGGTATTTTCCCCTCCTCATTTGTAACTTCTTATTTTTGATAATATAGACAAACTACAGATCATTTTTTAAAATTTTACCTTATATTGAATCAGCTTAATAAATCCTCTTATTACACTTTTTAAAAGTACAATATTTTCAATCTTCTAGGTATGCAATCATTTCACCTGCAAATAGAGATAATTTTATTTATTGAAAATAACGTTGAATAATGATTATGATATGCTTGTCTGGTATTAGTTTTCATGGAATTGTTTTTAGTGTTCCCTATTAATTATAGCATTTGTTTTTGGTTATTGGTAAATAGTCATTAACCATTAAAATGTTTAAGGAGTTTCTTTTATTCCATTTTTTTAAATTCCTGTTTCACATTAGGGGGCTTACTAAACCTTAAAGTCCCTCCTGAAATTTATCAAATGTCTTTCAGCATTCATTGATAAAATCATATGATTTTGTTTTCCTTTAATTTGTTGATGTAATGAATTAAAGGACTAGGTATTTGATGTTGAACCAAATTTGTGTTTCTGGAATAAATCCTACTTGGTCATGTTGTAATGATCATTTGATACATTGCTAGATTTTATTTACCAATATTTTATTTAGAATTATTGCATTTATATTTCAAACTGAAATTTTATTTTTTCTTTCTTACCCTGTCTTTATTAAGTTCTGTTTTTAAAATTATGCTAGCTTTAAAAATGAATTGGTGAATTTTCAGTCATTTTTTGTCGTCTGAAATAGCTTAAAAAAGCATTAGAATTATTAGAGTTATTTGTTCTTTGTTTAAAAAAATATTAAAATTCCAGTTGTCCTTTTAAAATTAGCTAGAACCAAGCTATAAAACAATTTAATTCTGGTGACAGTTTTGATGGTAGATCCTTTATCAGCCTTCTTAGTTCTCCAATGGTAATTGGTTTATTTAAGTTTTCTATTAAAAAGGAATGTATAGTTTCTATAAAATACAAAATTTAAACTTTTCTCTATTATCAAGCTTCTTGATTGTATTATTCAGATGCTTTATGTCCTTGCATATTGCATATGCATATTTCCTAAATATGTTCAATTTTGAAAACATTATAATAAATCAGATATAATGGTGTTTTAAATTCTCTTTGCATTTTATTTATTTTGAAAAGATTAAAACATGATATGGAAAGTATGTAAAATACCACATTTGTTTACATTTGCCCAAAACCAACAATGTCAATATTTAACGAATGATTAAAATTTTAACATTTTGGCATACTTGCTTTAGATATAGATTTATATTTTTTAAAAGTCATAACATTACATATAATAAATCCTTTTCCCAATACTATAAAGTTTCATTCCTCTGCTGAAGCAAACACTAACATGAATTTGGTGTGAATCTTGTGTATGTCTTATACATTTACTTCAAATATAACCATAATTGATAATAGTATTGGTTTTTGTGCTTTAAAAAATTTTGACATAACTGGGAAACTTTAAATCATGTGGAATTTATTTTGTTTTATGTTGTAGAAATATATTTTTTTCTTATTGGGAGATAGATTGCAACAACAAAACAATAACACTAACCTTAGAATGCTAGTTGCTGTTTTAAGAACTTTTACCATTTTGACACTCAGGAATGCTTGGCCCTAACCACAGCTCTAGCTACTGACTAAAAAAGTCAAAATTTCAGTTCTCATAGAGACTGTATCTTGCCTGTTCCTTAGACAGATATCTACTACCACCCCTGACCTCAAGACCAGAAATGGACCTTATTTTCCCATGATAATATTGGAGTTACTTCACATCCTGACTCTCAGAGGAAGGTTGGCCCTAATCCTGGTACTGTTTTAAGAGTTTGGGCCATAGCACTAGACAAAATTAATAACTTCCTTTCTTAACACATGGTCTTTTCTCATTTAAGTAACCTTTAGTCCAAAAACGAAAGTGGATATAAAACTTCACAGAACAATAAAAATGTGATAACTATAACTAAAGGGTTAGAGGGGTACATATGTTAGATGACAAAAAATAGAAATGTATATACTTTTTAAATATATAATAATGCTTTCTAGTCCCTGCTTTCCCACTAGGCCCCAAGTCCTGAACCAAGCATTATATTGTTTCATGAGGATGTTAGGTTATTAATATACGATCAGATAGAGGTTCAGCCCTGGCTTAGGACTGAGGATTGAACCGTGAACAATCCAGATGAAGTACCTGATGTCTTAGTGGGGGAAGAAAGAGAGTCACCACAACCCTTACACATCTGGACCATAGGCCTTATATTATTTTAAAGTGATTTGGGGATATTCCACATCATATTTCTAATTCTGTTTTAGAGGTTGAATATACAGCAGTGAGCAAAATATGAAACTATGTCTTAGTGGGAGGAAGGCAGAAGAAAAATCAATGCATTATGTTCACCTACTATGGTTTTACCCTCTAATTTCCTGTGCTTCTAGACTAGAACCAAGTTTTGGATTGTTCCATGGTAATATTGATATCACACCAGCTTGCTTTGAGTCAGAGCGAAGCTCAGTCTTGACCAGGCAATGAAGAAAACTGTCAAAATCTCTATTCTCTTGCACTTACATTCTGTTGGTTGGAGACAATCATTCCCTCTTCCTTGGGCCATCAGTCTAGAATCAGGTCTTAAATTATTCCATGGTGATATTGGAAATCTCTCATATATTGGAAATAGGCAGAAACAAAGTCCTTGTTCCCATAATCCTTACAATTTACACCATGCTGAAAGGAGTCAAATTCTTATCTCTTTCATCCTAACACACATATACGTCTATCGAGCTGTGATAATTCTTTAGAAAATATTAAAGCAGGGTAAGTAAAGTGACAAGGAGGGATCTTGGGCATACTACTTTATCAGATGGATAGAGAATCTCTCTCAGAACAGATGACATTTGAATAAATATCTGAATAAATTGAGGGTAGAAACCATGTTGCTAATGCCTTGAGACAAAATGTGCCTGGAGGTAGCAGCATAGTATGGTCAGATTGGAAGTGAACAAAAAGGAGGATGGAAGATAAGAGAGGTTGTCACAGGCCAGATCCATATACAATCTTTGATTTTTTTCATTATTTTTTATTATGCTCAATCAGCCGACATCATTAGTTTTTGATGTAGTGTTCAACAATTCAGTAGTTGCATATAACAAGCAGGGCTCAACACCACCTGTGCACTCCTTAATAGCAATCACCTGGCTACTCCATCCCTCCACCTCCCTCCCATGTAACCCTCATTTTGGTTCCCAGAGTCCAGAGTCTGTCATGGTTTGTCTCCCTCTCTGATTTCTTCGCATTCAGTTTTCCCTCCATTCCCCTGTGGTCCTCCGTGCTATTCCTTATATTCCAAGTATGAGTGAAACCATATGATAATTGTCTTTCACTGCTTGACTTATTTCACTTAGCGTACTCTCAACCAGTTCCATCCACATTGATGCAAATGGTGGATATTCATCATTTCTGAAGGCTGAATAATAGTTTATTGTATATATGGACCACATTTTCTTTATCCTTTCATCTGTTGAAGGACAGATCTTTATCCATTCATCAGTTGAAAGGCATCTTGGCTCCTTCCACAGGTTGGCTATTGTGGACGTTGCTGCACACATTGCTGCACACATTGCTGCCTTGAACATTGGAGTGCATGTGCCCCTACTTTTCACTACATCTGTATCTTTGGGGTAAATGCCTAGTAGTGCAATTGCTGGTTCGTAGGGTAGCTCCTTTTTAACCTCGTGAGGAGCCTCCATACTGTTTTCCAGAGTGGTTGTACCAGCTTACATTCTCACCAATGAAGAGGGTTCCCCTTTCTCCACATACTCACCAACATTTGTTGTTTCCTGTCTTGTTCATTTTTGCCATTCTATCTGGTGTATGGTGATATCTCACTGTGGTTTTGATTTGTATTTCTTAATGGCTAGTGATGTTGAGCATTTTTTCAAGTGTCTGTTAACCATCTGTATGTCTTCTTTGGTAAAGTATCTGTTCATATCTTCTGCCCATTTCTTGACTGGATTATTGGTTTTTGGGTGTTAGGTTTGAGAAGTTTTTTAGGGATCGTGGATACCAACCCATTATCTGTAATGCCATTTGTAAATATTTTTCCCATTCTGTGGGGTGCTTCTTACTTTTGTTGGCTGTTTCCATTGCTGTGCAAACCTTTTTATGTTGGTGAAGTCCCAGATGTTCATTATTGCTTTTGTTTTCCTTGCCCTTAGAGACGTGTCCTGAAAAACTCGCTGTGGATGATGTCAAAGAGGTTACTGCCTGTGCTCTCCTCCAGGATTTTAATGGATTCTGGTCTCACAATTAGGTCTTTCATCCATTCTGAGTTTCTTTTTGTGTATGGTATAGGGGAATGATCCAGTTTCATTATTCTCCATCTGGGTGTCCAACTTTCCCAGCACCATTTACTGAAGAAACTGTCGTTTTTCCATTGGATATTCTTTCATATTTTGCTGAAGATTAGTTGATCATAAAGATGAGGGTCCATTTCTGAAGTCTCTGTTCTGTTGTATTGGTCTATAGGTCTGTTATTGTGCCAATACCATGCTGCCTTGGTGATCACAGCTTTGCAATATAGCTTGAAGTCAGGCAACTTGATGCCCCCAGCTTTTTGTTTTTCTTCTTCAGCATTCCCTTGGCAATTCGAGGTCTTTTTTGTTCCACACAATTTTTAGGCTTGTTTGTTCCAGCTCCTTGAAAGATGCCAATGGTATTTTTTAATAATATTTTTTATTATATTATATTAGTCACCATACAGTACATCCCTAGTTTTTGATGTAAAGTTCCTTGATTCATTACTTGGCATATAACACCAAGTGCACCATGCAATATGTGCCCTCCTTAATACCCATAACCAGCCTGTCCCATTCCCCCACCCCCCTCCCCTCTGAAGCCCTCAGTTTGTTTCCCAGAGTCCATAGTCTCTCATGGGCAATGGTATTTTAATAGGGTTGGCATTAAAATCATAGATTGCTCTGGGCAGGATAGACATTTTAACAATGATTATTCTTCCAACCTATGAGCATAGAATGTTTTTCCATCTTCTTGGGTCTTCAATTTCTTTCATAAGTGCTCTGTAGTTTCTAGAGTATAGATTCTTTTGCTCTTTGGTTGGGTTTATTCCTAGGTACCTTATGGTTTGTGGTATTATTGTAAATGGAATTGATTCCTTAAATTATCTTTCCTCAGTCATATTATTAGTGTACAGAAATACAACTGCTTTCTGAGCATTGATTTTGTATCCTGCCATGTTGCTGAATTGCTATATGTTTTCTAGTTATATGGGGGTGGAGCCTTTTGTGTTTTCCATGTAAAGTCTCATATCATCTACGGATAGAGAGAGTTTGACTACTTCTTTGTCAGTCTGAATGTCTTTAATTTCTTTCTGTTTTATGGTGGCTAAGGCTAGGAGACCTACTACTGTGTTGGGGAAGGGGATGGACTGGTGGTGGGTAGTAAGGAGGGCATGTATTGCATGGTGCACTGGGTATTATACGCAACTAATGAAGCATCAAACTTTACATCAGAATCAGGGGATGTACTGTATGGTGATTAAAATAATATAATAAAATAAAATTAATTATTAAAAAAAAAAAAGTCGTGAGAGTGAGCATCCCTGTCCTGTTCCTGACCTTGAGGGAAAAGATCTCAATTTTTCCATCTTGAGAATAATATTCACTGTAAGCTTTTAATAGATGGCTTTTATGATATTGAGGAATGTTCCTTCTATCACTATATTTTCAAGAGTTTTCCAAGAGCTACAAAGAACTTCTCAAACTCAATACACCAGAAACAAATAAACAAATCATAAAATGGGCAGAAGACATGAACAGACACTTTTCCAATGAAGACATACAAATGGCTAACAGACACATGAAAAAATGTTCAAAATCATTAGCCATCAGGGACATTCAAATCAAAACCAAACTGAGATACCACCTTATGCTAGGCAGAATGGCAAAAATAGACAAGGCAAGAAACAACAATTGTTGGAGAGGATGTGGAGAAAGGGGATCCCTTCTACATTGTTCGTGGGAATGCAAGTTGGTACAGCCACTCTGGAAAACAGTATGGAAGTCCCTTAAAAAGTTAAAAATAGAGATACCCTATGATCCAGCAATTGCACTACTGGGTATTTACCCGAAAGATAGAGACGTAGTGAAGAGAAGGGCCATATGCACCCCAATGTTCATAGCAGCATTGTCCACAATAGCTAAATCGTGGAAAGAGCCAAGATGCCCTTCAACAGATGACTGGGTTAAGAAGATGTGGTCCAGAGGGAGTTAAGATGGCGGAGGAGTAGGGGACCCCTTTTTCAGTCGGTCTCCTGAGTTGAGCTGGATAGGTACCAGACCAGCAGGAACATCCACAGAATCAGCCTGAGACACAGGAAGATGCATCTGGATCTCTACAAATGAACATCTCCAGCGCTGAATATCAAGGTACAAAGCGGGAGCCATGAAACCGCACACAGATATCGGAAGATAAACAGAAGGGGGAGGGAGCTGCCGTGTCAGGGTGCAGGGAAGCGGTAGCCACCTGCACGGCAGAGCGGACGGACTGCGGACCCGCACGCTTGAGACAGCAGACTGAGAACGGGAGCTCCGGGAGCGCTGGCGGGGCAGCTGGTGGCTGGCGGGCCACCTGAAAGGGGGAGCAGGCGGACTCGCGGATGGCACCTGCAAGACAGCAGACTGAGAACGGGAGCTCCGGGAGCACGCGCGGGGCGGCTGGCGGCTGGCGGGCCACCTGCACCAGGGAGCGGGTGGACCGCGGACCCGCACCCTGGAAACAGCAGACTGAGTCCGTGAGCCGGGAGCCTGCGCCACCAAGCATCTCACGGAGCTCCGGAGCTCCGGTGTGCTCACTGGATTCAGGCTGAGACCGGGAGCTCCAGGAGCGTGCGCAGGGCGGCTGGCGGCTGGAGGGCCACCTGCACGGGGAAGCAGGCGGACTCGCGGTCGGCACCTGCGAGACACCAGACGGAGACCGGGAGCTCCGGGAGCCCGTGCGGAGCGGCTGGCGACTGGCAGCAGGCAGGGTTGGAAACACAAAGGACAGAGAAGCGCCAGCCCTAGAAGTGAGGGCTGGGACGCCGGGTGTGGGGCGCACAGCCTGGGATGCTGCAGGGTTGAGCAGCACCAACAGAAACAGAGTTTAAGTGGCCAGAACACCAGTGGAGAACGATATGCGATCCCTCTGTTCTGAGACAGAGGCTGAATTTCAGCTGCTGCTGCTCTGACTCTCAGAAGTGGCATAGCAAACCGCCAGGGAAAGCCGCCAGAGAACAAAAGCCCGGAAATAACAGCTCACAGGGAGCCCATCCCCATCCCCCTTGCAGGGGACACGGACACTCTACCCAAACAGGGTTTTTTAAGTAAGGGCCAGCAGGCCCCTCCCCCAGAAGGCAGGCAGAAAAATCAAGAAGCCCACAAACCGGAGCGCCTGAGTGGTGCAGTCAGTAAGCTCCTGTCCTCGGATTAGGGTGTGATCACAACGTTCTGGAAAGGAGTCCCTCATCTGGCTTCTCCACGGGGAGCCTGCTTCTTCCTCTCCCACTCCCCTGCTTGGGTTCACTTTCTTGCTGTCTGTCTGTCTGTCTCTCTCAAATAAATAAATAAAAACTTTAAGGAAGAAGCCCACATCCCTAAGATCTCTATAAAACAAGGGCGCATGGCCTGGGTCCCAGTCAATAACTTGGGCTCTGGACAACCCCACAATCTCTCCTCATCAGAATGACGAGAAGGAGAAGTCCCCCCCAGCAAAGAAAAGATAATGAGTCTGTGGCCTCTGCCACAGAATTAATACATATGGATGTATCCCAATTATCAGAAATGGAATTCAGAGCAACAATGGTCAAGATGATGAGTAAACTTGAAAAAAGCATCAGAGAAAGCGTTGCTGAGAATATAGAATCCCTAAGGGCAGAAATGAGAGCGAATCTGACAGAAATTAAAAATTCTATGGGCCAAATACAGTCAAAACTAGAGGCTCTGACGGCCAGGGTCACCGAGGCAGAGGAACGCGTTAGCGAATGGGAGGATGGGTTAGTAGAAAAAAAAATGAAAATAGAAGCTGGTCTTAAAAAAATCCACGCCCATGAATGTAGATTACGGGAGATTACTGACTCTATGAAACGATCCAATGTCAGAATCATCGGCATCCCTGAAGGGGTGGAGAAAAACAGAGGTCTAGAAGAGATATTTGAACAAATTGTAGCTGAAAACTTCCCTAATCTAGCAAGGGAAACAAGCATTCGTGTCCAAGAGGCAGAGAGGACCCCATCCAAGCTCAACCATGAAAAACCTACGCCACGTCAGGTCATAGTGCAATTCGCAAATATTAGATCCAAGGATACAGTATTGAAAGCGGCCAGGGCAAAGAAATTTCTCACGTACCAAGGCAAAGGTATCAGGATTACGTCAGACCTGTCTACAGAGACCTGGAATGAGAGAAAGGCTTGGGGGGGCATTTTTAAAGCTCTTTCAGAGAAAAACATGCAGCCAAGGATCCTTTATCCAGCAAAGCTGTCATTCAGAATTGATGGAGAAATAAAGACGTTCCAAAATCGCCAATCGCTGACCAATTTCGTAACCATGAAACCAGCCCTACAGGAGATATTAAGGGGGGGTTCTATAAAGGTAAAAAGGCCCAAGGAGTGATACAGAGTGGAAAGTCACAACTGATACAAAGATTTTACTGGTAACATGGCATCATTAAAATCATATCTCTCAGTATGCAGTCTCAACGTGAACGGCTTAAATGCTCCCATAAAACGCCACAGGGTTGCAGATTGGATAAAAAGACATGACCCATCCATTTGCTGTCTACAAGAGACTCATTTTGAACCCAAAGATGCATTCAGACTTAGAGTAAGGGGATGGAGTACCATCTTCCACGCAAAAGGACCTCAAAAGAAAGCTGGAGTAGCAATTCTTATATCAGATAGACTGGATTTTAAACTAGAGGCCATAGAGAGAGATACAGAAGGGCACTATATTATTCTTAAAGGAAGTATTCAACAAGTGGATATGACAATTATTAATAGATACGCCCTCAACAGGGGAGCAGCAAGATACACAAGCCAACTCTTAACCAAAATAAAGAGACATATAGATAAAAACACAGTAATAGTAGGGGACCTCAACACCCCACTATCAGAAATAGACAGAACACCCTGGCAAAAACTCAGTAAAGGAACAAAGGCTTTGAATGCCATACTCTATGAGTTGGACCTCATCGACATATATAGAACACTACACCCCAGAACCAAAGAATACTCATTCTATTCTAATGCCCATGGAACATTCTCAAGAATAGATCATGCTCTGGGACACAAAACAGGTCTCAGCCAATACCAAAAGATTGAAATTATCCCCTGCATATTCTCAGACCACAACGCTCTGAAATTGGAACTCAACCACAAGGAAAAACCTGGAAGAAACTCAAACACTTGGAGGCTAAGAACCATCCTGCTCAAGAATGACTCGATAAACCAGGAAATCAAAAAACAAATTAAACAATTTATGGAGACCAACGAGAATGAATACACAACGGTCCAAAACCTATGGGATACTGCAAAGGCAGTCCTAAGGGGGAAATACATAGCCATCCAAGCCTCACTCAAAAGAATAGAAAAATCTAAAATGCAGTTTGCATATTCTCACCTCAAGAAGCTGGAACAGCAGCAGAGGGACAGGCCGAACCCACTCAAGAAGAAGCAGTTGACCAAAATTAGAGCAGAAATCAATGAATTAGAAAACAGAAGTGCAGTAGAGCAAATCAACAGGACTAGAAGCTGGTTCTTTGAGAGAATCCATAAAATTGACAGACCACTGGCAAGACTTATCCAAAAACAAAGAGAAATGACCGAAATTATTAAAATTATGACTGAAAAGGGAGAGGTCACGACCAACAATATTGAAATTGGAAGGAATATTAGAATTTTTTCTCAACAGCTATATGCCAAAAAACTAAGCAATCTGGAAGAGATATCTGGAGGCCTTTCTGGAATCCTATAAACTACCAAGACTGAAACAGGAAGAAATAGATTTCTTAAACAGGCCAATTAACTACGAAGAGATTGAGTCAGTGATAAACAACCTTCCAAATAATAAAACTCCAGGCCCGGACGGTTTTCCTAGGGAATTCTACCAAACATTCAAAGAAGAAATAATACCTATTCTCCTAAAGCTATTTCAAAAAATAGAAACAGAAGGAAAGCTACCAAACTCATTCTATGAGGCTAATATTACCTTGATCCCCAAACCAGGCAAAGACCCCCTCAAAAAGGAGAATTACAGACCGATTTCTCTAATGAATATGGATGCCAAAATCCTCAACAAGATCCTTGCTAATAGAATCCAACAGTACATTAAAAGGATTATCCATCATGACCAAGTGGGATTCATACCTGGGATGCAAGCATGGTTCAACACTCGCAAATCAATCAATGTGATACATAATTTCAACAAGAAAAGACTCAGGAAGCATATGATCCTCTCAATTGATGCAGAAAAAGCATTTGACAAAATACCGCATCCTTTCCTGATTAAAACCCTTCAGAGTGTAGGAATAGAGGGTACATTTCTCAATCTCATAAAAGCCATCTATGAAAAGCNGAGACAATTTTCCAGTGAAGACATACAAAAGGCCAACAGACACATGAAAAAATGTTCAAAATCATTAGCCATCAGGAAAATTCAAATCAAAACCAGACTGAGATACCACCAGTTAGAATGGCAAATATTGACAAGGCAAGAAACAGCAATTGTTGGAGAGGATGTGGAGAAAGTGGATCCCTCCTACATTGTTGGTGGGAATGCAAGCTGGTACAGCCACTCTGGAAAACAGTGTGGAGGTCCCTTAAAAAGTTAAAAATTGAGCTACCCTATGACCCAGCCATTGCACTCCTGGGTGTTTACCCCAAAGATGCAGACGTAGCGAAGAAAAGGGCCATATGCACCCCAATGTTCATAGCAGCATTGTCCACAATAGCTTAATCGTGGAAGGAGCCAAGATGTGCTTCAACAGATGACTGGATTAAGAAGCTGTGGTCCATATATACAATGGAATATTACTCAGCTATCAGAAAGAATGAATTCTCAACATTTGCTGCAACATGGATGGGACTGGAGGAGATAATGCTAAGTGAAATAAGTCAAGTGGAGAAAGACAAGTATCATATGGTTTCTTTCATCTATGGAACATAAGAACTAGGATGAACAGTAGGGGAAGAAAGGGATAAAGAAAGGAGGGGTAATCAAATGGGGGAATGAAACATGAGAGACCATGGACTATGAGAAGCAAACTGAAGACTTCAGAGGGGAGGGGGGTGGGGAATGGGATAGACTGGTGATGGGTAGTAAGGAGGGCACGTATTGCATGGTGCACCAGGTGTTATACACAACTAATGAAGCATCGAACTTTGAAAAAAAAAAAGAAGATGTGGTCCATATATACAATGTAATATTACTCAACCATCAAAAGGAACGATTTCTCAACATTTGCTGCAACATGTATGGCACTGGAGGAGATAATGCTAAAAGAAATAAGTCAATCTCAGAAGGACAATTATCATATGGTTTCACTCATGTGTGGAACATAAGAAGTTGGAAGATCGGTAGGAGAAGAAAGGGACAAAGAAGGGGGTAAATAGAAGGGGGAATGAATCATGAAAGACTATGGAATCTGGGAAACAAACTGAGGGCTTCAGAGGGGAGGGGGGTGGGGGAATGGGATAGACTTGTGATGGGTAGTAAGGAGGACACGTATTGCATGACACTGGGTGTTATACACAAGTAATGAATCATGGAACTTTACATCAAAAACTAGGTATGTACTGTATGGTGACTAACATAATATAATAAAAAGATATTATTATTTAAAAAAAGATTTTTAATAGGAAAGGATGCTGTATTTTTTTTAATGTTTTTTCTGCATCCATTGAGAGGATCATATGGTTATTTTCTCTTCTTTTGTTAATGTGGTCTACCATGATGCTTGATTTGCCAATGTTGAAACACCCTTGAATCCCAGGAATATATCTCACCTGGTTGCAGTGAATAATCCTTTTAATGTACTGTTGGATCCTATTGGCTACAATCTTGTTGAGTATTTTAGCATCCATGTTCATCAAGGATATTGGTCTGTAATTCTCCTTTTTGATGGGGTCTTTGCTTTTGAGATCAGGATAATGCCAGCCTCATAGAAAGAATTTGGAAGTTTTCCTTCCATTTCTACATTTTGGAACAGTTTCAGTGGAATAGGTGCAATTTATTCTTTAAATTTTGGTAGAATTCCCCTGGGAAGCCATCTGCCCATGGACTCCTTTTTTGGGGGGGGGGTGGTTACTGTTTCAATTTCCTTACTGGCTATTGGTTTGTTCAGATTGTATATTTCTTCCTGTTTTATTCTTTGTAGTTTATAAGTTTACAGGAAGGAATCCATTTCTTCCAGGTTGCTTAATTTTTGGCACATAGCTGCTGGTAATAATTTATGATAACTGTTTCTATTTCCTTGGTGTTAGTCATGATCCCTCCTCTTTCATTCATTATTTTATTAATTTGAGTCCTTTCTCTTTTCTTTTTTATAAGACTGGCCAGAGGTTTATTTATCTCATTAATTCATTCAAAAAACCATCTTCTCACTTTTTGATCTCCTCTGTTTTTTTTAGTTGCTATTTCTTTTATTTATGCTCTAACCTTTACTTTCTCTCTTCTCTTGCTTGGTTTTGGCTTTATTTGCTGTTCCTTCTCGAGGTCCTATAGCTGTCAGGCTAACTTGTGCATTGGGAATTTGTCTAATTTTTTTGAGTAAGACGTGAATGGCTACGTACATTCCCCTAAAAACTACCTGTGCAGTATCCCACAGGCTTTGACCTGATGTGTCATTTTCACTGGTTTGCATGAGTTGTGTAAGTTCCTCTTTAATTTTCTGGTTGACCCAGTCATTCTCTAGCAGCATGCTTTTAAACCTCCAAATGTTTGCATTCCTTCAAAATATGTCCTTACAGTTGAGTTCCACTTTCATATCATTGGGGTCTGAAAATATTCAGGGAACAATCTCAGACTTTTGATATCAGTTGAGACCTGATTTGTGACCCAGGTTGTGATTTATTTTGGAGAAAGTTCCTTGTGCACTGAAGAGGAAGGAGTATTATGTTATTTTAGGGTGGAATATTCTGTATATATCAACAAAATCCTTCTGGTCCTATGTGTTCTTCAGAGCTCTTGTTTTTTTGCTGATCTTCTGCTGATATGATCTGTCATTTGCTGTGAGTGGAATGTTGAAGCCTCCAATTATTAATGTACTATTATCAATATGTTTCATTATTTTGGTTAATAGTTGATTTATGTAGTTGGCTGCTCCCATGTTGGGGGCATAGATATTTACAACTGTTAGATCCTCTTATGGATAAACCACTTAAATATGACATAGTGTCCCTATACATCTCTTACTACAGTCTTTGTTTTAAAATCTAATTTGATGATATGAGAGTTGCTGCCACATATTTCTTTTGAGGTTTGCTTCTTTGTTAAATTATTCTCCATCCCCCCACTTTCCATCTCGAAGTGTCCTTAGTTTAAAATGATTTTTTTAATTTTTTTTATTATATTATGTTATTCACCATACAGTACATCCCTGGTTTCTGATGCAAAGTTCGATGATTCATGAGTAGCGTATAACACCCAGGGCACCATGCAATACACGCCCTCCATACTACCCACACCAGTCTATCCCATTCCCCCATCCCCCTCTCCTCTGAAGCCCTCAGTTTATTTCCCAGAGTCCATAGTCTCTCATGCTTCATTCCCCTTCTGGTTACTCCTTTTTTTTGTCCCTTTCTTTCCCTACCGATCTTCCTATTTCTTATGTTCAATAGATGAGAGAAATCATATGGTAATTGTCTTTCTCTGCTTGACTTATTTCGCTTAGGACTACCTCTTCCAGTGTCGTCCATGTTGCAGCAAATGTTGAGAACTCGTTCTTTCTGATAGCTGAGTAATATTCCATTGTATATATGGACCACAGCTTCTTAATCCAGTCATCTGTTGAAGGGCATCTCGGTTCCTTCCACGATTTAGCTATTGTAGACAATGCTGCTATGAACATTGGGGTGCATATGGCCCTTCTCTTCACTACGTCTGTATCTTTGGGGTAAACACCCAGTAGTGCAATGGCTGGGTCATAGGGTAGCTCAATTTTTAACTTTTTAAGGGACCTCCACACTGTTTTCCAGAGTGGCTGTAGCACCTTGTATTCCCACCAACAATGTAGGAGGGATCCCCTTTCTCCACATCCTCTCCAGCAATTGCTGTTTCCTGACTTGTTAATTTCTGCCATTCTAACTGGCGTAAGGTGGTATCTTAGTGTGGTTTTAGTTTGAATTTCCCTGATGGCTAATGATTTTGAACATTTTTTCATGTGTCTGTTGGCCTTTTGTATGTCTTCATTGGAAAAGTGTCTGTTCATATCTTCTGCCCATTTTATGATTTGTTTATTTGTTTCTCACGTATTGAATTTAAGAAGTTTTTGTAGATCTTGGACACCAGTCTTTTATCTGTAGCATCATTTGCAAATATATTCTCCCATTCCATGGGCTGCCTCTTAGTTTTTTTTTATTGTTTCCTTGGCAGTGCAGAAGCTTTTTATCTTGATGTAGTCCCATATGATCATTTTATCTTTTCTATCTCTTGCCTTTGGAGATGTGTCATGAAAAAGGCTGCTCTGGCCGATGTCGTAGAGGTTGTTGCCTGTGTTCTCCTCTAGGATTTTGATGGATTTCTGTCTCACATTGAGGTCTTTCATCCATTTGGAGTTTATTCTTGTGTATGGTGTGAGAGAGTGGTCGAGTTTCATTCTTCTGCATGTAGCTGTCCAATTTTCCCAGCAGCATTTATTGTAGAGACTGGTTTTTTTCCACGGGATGTTTTTTCCTGCTTTATCAATGATTAGTTGCCCAAAGAGCAAGGGTCCATTTCTGGGTTCTCTATTCTGTTCCATTGCTCTATGTGTCTGATTTTGTGCCAGTACCTTGCTCTCTTTGTGAGCACAGCTTTGTAGTACAGCTCCAAATGGGGCATTGTGATGCCCCCAGCTTTGTTTTTCCTTTTCAACAGTTCCTTGGCAATTCGTGGCCTTTTCTGGTTCCACACAAATTTAAGGACTATTTGTTCCAGTGCCTTGAAAAATGTTATCGGTATTTTGATCGGGATAGCATTGAAAGTGTAGATTGCTCTGGGTAGCATGGACATTTTAACTATGTTAATTCTTCTGATCCATGAGCATGGAATATTTTTCCATCCTTTTGTGTCTTCCTCAATATCTTTCAAGAGTGATTTATAGTTTCTAGAATATAGATCCTTCATGTATCCGCTTAAGTTAATTCCAAGGTAACGTATGGTTTTGGGTGCTACTGTAAATGGGATGGATTCCCTAATTTCTCTTTCTTCAATCTCATTATTCGTGTATAGAAATGCAACTGATTTCTGAGCATTTATTTTGTAACCTGCCACATTACTGAATTGCTCTATAAGTTCTAATATTTTGGGAGTGGCTTCTTTTGGGTTTTCCATATAGAGTATCATGTCATCTGGGAAGAGAGACAGTTTGACGTCTTCTATGCCAATTTGGATACATTTTATACCTTTTGGTGGCCTGATTGCTGTTGCAAGGACTTCTTGTACTATGTTGCATAATATTGGTGAGATTGGGCATCCTTGTCGTGTTTCTGATCTTAAGGGAAAGGCTTCTAGCTTTTCCCCATTGAGGATAATATTTGCTGTAGGTTTTTCATAGACAGCTTTTATGATCTTGAGAAATGTACCATCTATTCTTACACTCTGAAGGGTTTTAATCAGAAAAGGATGCTACATTTTGACAAATGATTTTTCTGCATCAATTGAGAGGATCATATGATTTCTGAATTTTTTTTCTGTATAAAATCTAAGACACTGATAGATTTGCGAATGTTGTAACACCCCTACATCCAACGGATGAATCCCACTTGGTTATAATGGATAGTCCTTTTAACGTTCAATTGGATTATATTAGACAGGATTTTGTTGAGGGTTTTGGCGTCCATATTCATTAGGGAAATCGGTCTGTAATTCTCCTTTTTGATGGGATCTTTGCCTGGTCTTGGGATCAAGGTAATATTGGCCTCATAGAATGAGTTTGTTAGCTTTCCTTACGTTTCTATTTTTTGAAATAGCTTAAGGAGAATAGGTATTATTTCTTCTTTGAATGTTTGGTAGAATTCCCCAGGGAAAACCGTCTGGGCCTGGAGTTTTATTATTTGGAAGGTTGTTTATCACTGACTCAATTTCTTCATAGTTAATTGGCCTATTTAAGAAATCTATTTCTTCCTGTTTCNTTTTTGGAGATTGACTGACTCAATCTCTTCATAATTAATTGGCCTTTTTAAAAAATCAATTTCTTCCTGTTTCAGTCTTGGGAGTTTATGGGTTTCCAGGAAGGCCTCCATCACTTCCAGATTGCTTAATTTATTGGCATAAAGCTGTTGATAAAAGTTTCACATAACCCTTCCCATTTCATTGGTGTTGGTAGTGACATCTCCTTTTTCATTCATAATTTTATTAAATTGGATCCTTTCTCTATTCTTTAGGATAAGTCTTGCCAGAGGTCTGTCAATCTTATTAATTCTCTCAAAGAACCAGCTTCTAGTTCTTTGATCTGTTCTACTGTACTTCTGGTTTCTAATTCATTGGTCTCTGCTCTAACCTTGGTCAACTGCTTGATCATGCATTGATTAGGTCTGTCCTTCTGTTGCTGTTCCAGCTTCTTGAGGTGAGAATATAAAAACTGCATTTTAGATTTTTCTATTCTTTTGAGTGAGGCTTGGATGGCTATGTATTTCCCCCTTAGGACTGCCTTTGCAGTATCCCANGGGACTGCCTTTGCAGTATCCCACAGGTTTTGGACCATTGTGTTTTCATTCTCGTTGGTCTCCATAAATGGTTAAAATTGATTTTGATTTCCTGGTTTATTGAGTCTTTCCTGAGCAGGATGGTTCTTAGTCTCCAAGTGTTTGAGTTTCTTCCAAAATTTTCCTTGTGGTTCAGTTCCAATTTCAAAGCGTTGTGGTCTGAGAATATGCAGGGAATAATTTCAGTCTTTTGGTAT
>NW_023255111.1:160553-179994 GCF_002007445.2 Ailuropoda melanoleuca
TCTATTCTTGAGAATGTTCCATGGGCATTTGAATAGAATGAGTATTCTTTGGTTCTGGGGTGTAGTGTTCTATATATATCTATGAGGTCCAGCTCGTCCAGTATGGCGTTCAAAGACTTTGCTCCTTACTGAGTTTTTGCAAGGGTGTTCTGTCTATTTCTGATATTGGGTTGTTGTGGTCCCCTACTATTAATGTTTTTTTATCTATATGTCTTTTTATTCTGGTTAAGAGTTGGCTTGTGTATCTTGCTGCTCCCCTGTTGGGGGCATATATATTAATAATTGTCATATCCACTTGTTGAATACTTCCTTTAAGAATAATATAGTGCCCTTCTGTGTCTCTAACTATTGTCTTTAGTTTAAAATCCAATCTATCTGATATGAGAATTGCTACTCCAGCTTTCTTTNAAGAATTGCTACCCCAGCTTTCCTTTGATGTCCATTTGCATGAAAGATGGTATTCCATCCCTTCACTTTCAGTCTGAATGTATCTTTGGGTACAAAATGAGTCTCTTGTAGACAGCAAATGGATGGGTCATGTCTTTTTTATCCAATCTGAAGCCTTATGGGAGCATTCAGGGCATTTACATTGAGACTGAGTTTTGAGAGATTTGATTTTAATCATGCCATGTTGCCAGTAAAGTCTTTGTTTCTAGAGATTGCTACTTACTGTTCTGTATCACTCTTGGGGCCTTTTTACCTTTATAGAACCCCCCTTAATATCTCCTGTAGGGCTGGTTTCGTGGTTACGAAATTGGTTAATGATTGGCGATTTTGGAACGTCTTTATTTCTCCATCAATTCTGANAAAATTGGTCAATGCTTGGCAATTCTGGAAGGTCTTTATTTCTCCATTGATTCTGAATGACAGCCTTGCTGGATAAAGGATCCTTGGCTGCATGTTTTTCTCTGAAAGAGCTTTAAAAATGCCCCCCCAAGCCTTTCTCTCATTCCAGGTCTCTGTAGACAGGTCTGACGTAATCCTGATACCTTTGCCTTGGTACGTGAGAAATTTCTTTGCCCTGGCCGCTTTCAATACTGTATCCTTGGATCTAATATTTGCGAATTGCACTATGACATGCCGTGGCGTAGGTTTGTCCTGGTTGAGCTTGGATGGGGTCCTCTCTGCCTCTTGGACACGAATGCTTGTTTCCCTTGCNACAACCCTTTCTCTCATTCTAGGTCTACGTAGACAGGTCTGATGTAATTCTGATACCTTTGCCTTGGTACATGAGAGATTTCTTTGCCCTGGCCGCATTCAATACTGTATCCTTGGATCTAATATTTGTGATTTGCACTATGATATGACTTGGCATAGGTTTGTCATGGTTGAGCTTGGGAGGGTTCCTTTCTGCCTCTTGGACACGATTTTTTTTTTCCCTTGCTAGATTAGGGAAGTTTTCAGCTACAATTTGTTCAAATATCTCTTCTAGACCTCTGTTTTTCTCCACCCTCAGGGATGCAGATGATTCTGACATTGGATTGTTTCATTGAGTGAGTGATCTCCCGTAACCTACATTCCTGGGCGTGGATTTTTTTAAGTCCACCTTCTATTTTCACTTTTTCTTCTACTAACCCATCCTCCAATTCACTGATTTGTTCTTCTGCCTCTATGACCCTGGCCGTCAGAGCCTCTAGTTTTGACTGCATTGTCTCATAGAATTTTTAATTTCTGCCAGATTTGCTCTCATTTCTGGCCTTAGAGATTCTATATCCTCATTAACATTTTTGTTAATACTTTTTTCAAGTCTACACATCATCTTGACCATTGTTACTCTGAATTCCATTTCTGATAATTTGGTTATATCCATATCCATTTGTTCTTTGGCAGAGGCCACAGTTTCATTGCCTTTTCTTTGCTGGGGGGGGATTTCTCCTTCTCCTCATTCTGATGTGGAGAGGGTGTCGGGTTGTCCAGAGCCCAAATTATTGACCGGGACCCAGACTGTGCACCCTTGTTTTATAGGGATCTTAAGGATGTGGGCTTCTTGATTTTTCAGCCTGCCTTCTAATGGAGGTGCCTGCTGCACCAGTACTCAGGCCACCCTGTTTGGGTAAAGTCTCCATGTCCCCTGTGAGAGGGGATGGGGATGGGCTCAATGTGAGCTGGTATTTCCAGGCTTTTGTTCTCTGGCGGCTTTCCCTGGTGGGTTGCTGTGCCTCTTCTGAGAATCAGAGTAGCAGTGGCTGAATCTCAGCCTCTGTCCCAGAACAGAGGGATCATGGGCCGTTCTCCACTGATGTTCTGGTCACTTTAACCCTGTTTCTGTTGGTGCTGCTCACCCCTGCAGTGTCCTGGGATTTGCGTCCCACATCCAGCATCCTGGCCCTCACTTCCAGGGCTGGTGCATCTCTGTCCTTTGTGATTCTAACACCACCAGCTGCCAGCAGCTCTCCCGGAGCTCCTGGTCTCAGTCTGGTTCCAGTGAGCACACCGGAGGTCCCTGGAAAGTCTGGTGGCGTGCACTTCCTGCTCACGGTCCCAGTCTCTTCTCTTGCGGATGCTGGTCTGCGAGTCTGCCCTCTCCCCTGCGCAGGTGGCTACCGCTTCCCAGCGCCTGAACGGGGTGGCTCCCTCCCCCTTCTGTTTATCTTCTGATATCTGTGCGCGGTTTCACGGCTCCCCTCTTCGTACCTCAATACTCAGCGCTGAAGATGTTCATTTGTAGAGATCCAGATGTATCTTCCTGCATCTCAGGCTCATTCCATGGATATTCAGGCTGGTCTGGTACCCATCCAACTTGACTCAAGGGACTGGCTGAAAAAGGGGTCCCCTACTCTTCCGCCATCTTCCTGTCTCCCTCAAAATGAGTTTTGTAGACAGCATATGGATGGGCCCTGGTTTTTAATCAATCTACCACCCTGTGTCTTTTGATGGAAGCATTCACCCATTCACATTGACAGTAACTACTGAAAGATATGAATTTAATGCCATTGTATTGCCCATAAAGTCCCTGTTTCTATAGATTGCCTCTGTTAATTTCTGGTCTATGTTACTCCTGGGGTCTTTCTTCTTTTATAGAAACCTCCTTAATATTTCTTGTATGGCTGGCTTAGTCATCTCATATTCTCTCAGTTTCTGTTGGTCCTGGAAGCTCTTTGTCTCTCCATCCATTCTGAATGACAGTCTTTCTGTATAAAGTGTTCTTGCTGCATGTTCTTTTCATTTAGTACCCTGAATATGTCTTGTCAGCTCTTTCTGGCTTGCCAGGTCTCTGTGGATTGGTCTGATTTTATTCTGATGTCCCTGATTCTGTACCTAAGGAATCTCCCTCTAGCTGCTCTCAGGATAGCTTCCTTGGCTCTAGGATTTGCAAGCCTCACTGTTATATGTGGCTGTGTTGATCTATTTTATTAATTTTGGGAGGTGTCCTCTCTCCCTCTTGAACATGAATGCTTGTGTCCTTCCACAGACTGGGGATGTTCTCAGCTATTATTTGCTCAAATATACCTTTTAGCCCTTCTCTCTCTCTGCCCATCCTCTCCTTTTATGGGGATCCCAATAATTCTGACATTGGAATGTTTCATGGCAACATTGATCTCTCTAAGTCTATTTTCCTGGGATACTAACTGACTATCCCTATCTTCCTCAGCTTCATTCCTTTCTATCAGCTTAGCTTCTAGATCACTGATTCACTCCTCTGCCTCATCTACCCTGGCTGTTGGAATATCCAGTTTAGACTGCATTTCATTCATAGCATTTTTATGTTTGGCCTGATTAGATCTCATTTCTGCCCTTAGCAATTCTATATTGTCAGTAATGCTTTTTTCAAGCTTAGCTATTGACTTCATGAGTGCAAACCTGAATTCTATATCTGAATCTTGTTTATATCCTTTTCCATTAGTTCTGTGGCAGAGGACACTGTCTCTGGTACCCTTCTTTGTTGAGATTTCCTCCTCCTAGTCATTTTGTCAATGGATGGCTGAGGAAAGAACAGAGTCCAAAATATCTACCACAATCCAAGTAAAATGCACCCTAGAGAAAAATCTGAAATGGTTGAAAACTACCACAGAGATGCAACCAAAGCCAAGATGATCCAAAACAATAATAATTTTTTTAAAATATGAAAGAAGGAAAGGCGGAGGGAGAGAGATTATTTTCTGTCAGGGTGAATCAAGCAGGGTGATCTGCCTGCTCCTGATTGATTTTTGGTCCATGTGTTAAAAGACGACTTATCCCAAAATTCCAAAGAAATCAGTATATATGTATGTATATATATATATCTCAAGATAAAATTGAAAAGAGTGAAAAATGAGCTATTATGGAGCATAAATCTATAAAACATAGATGTGAAAAAGATAAAAGTTAAAAAGTGATTTAAAAACACATGTTTTGCAAATAAGAATCTAATTGAAACAGGAACAGGGTAAAAAAGGAAAAAAAAGGAAGAATAAGGAAAGAAACAAAATAGAAATGTAAAATTTTACCCTGAAATATAAATGCTGACATGAAGAAACACCTGGAGATCCTTATATTATTTTCCCCTGGTCCTGGAATTTAACATTCCTGTGAGAAATTAGCTTGTCATTCACCTCTTCTCCCAGTCTGTCTTCTGGGCTAGGATCTGGCTGCATGGCTTTTCAGGTGTCTTTGCCTGGGTGGAGTTGCCCCACCACTTGTCAGGAAGTTGGGCTTAATGTGAGTGGTTGGCTGCATAGCTATTTTTCCCCCAGTGGCATTTCACTTCTCTTTAGAGGGTCAGAGCAAATATGACCATGCGAGAATCTCTGGTCCAGAGCTGCAAAGTGGCAGTCCCCTTTCTTCAATAAATCCTCCAGGTCAAACCATCTCCCCTTCTGTGTATACCAAACTCTAGAGACTCACACTATTCATGCTTGTGTCACCTCTCCCAGGAAGTTACTGGGACTTGTGAGCATCTCTGTGCTTCATGACTTTGCAATTATGAATGGCCATTGACTTGTGCATTCACCCTCTTCTGTAGCTCCCAGGTCATGCTGGGTGCTGTTCCAGTGTCCCTTTGGGACTCACACTGGCCTGAGAACTGTTGTCCAGTCATGGCCTCAGTCTCTGTGCCAAACGGCCAAATCTCGGGGTTCCTGCCTGCTGCACCTCATCCAGGGAAGTTACTGGGAAGCGCAAACGTCTCTGTGCTTTGGACTTTGCAATTGCGAGTGGCTGTGGGCTCACGAGGGCACCATCTCCCACAGCTCCCAGGTCATTCTGTGTGCTGCTACTCCAGTGTCCCTTCAAGGGTCACACCTCCCTGAGAGCTGTTGCCCTGTCATGGGTGCAAGCCATTTTATATCTCCCCTAGGATGTTAAACAGCCCGCACCTTCTAGTCCTTTTCAGGGTGGTCAGGCACAGAGCAGCCTCCTTACCAGCTCGGCTTGTGGTTTATGGTGAACAGAAATGAGAGTCCCTTCTGGAATCGCTGACTATAACCAGTCTCTCCACTCCACTGATTGGGCACTCTATTGGTTCAAGCTCCCACATTCTTTCTGAGTCTCCTGGTACACTGAGACCACAATGATCTATCTAGAATTCTGCCCTATTCATACTCCATGCCCTTTTCAGAAAGGGGTATCTCTAGCTAGAGCAGATTTCCAAGATTCCCAATTTTTTGCACTGGTGCTTTATCACTTTTCAGTGGCTGATTTATGGAGGCTCACTCTCCCTCTCCATTTATCTTCCAATAGTTCCTCTGAAATATTCAAGGTTCAGCACCTAAAAAATGTAGTCATTTTTCTGATTGTAGAGATTCAGATAAATCTTCGTACATCTCTTGTTGAACTCATGTGTGTTCAGAATGTTTTGATAGATATGCAGCTAAATTTGAGTAACCAAATGAAATGAGGTCCTCTACTTTGCCACCATGTTACCCCACAACAAGACATTCACTTTGGATTTGAGGAAACAGAGACTGAAAGTGAAAGGAGAAAATATCTATATCTATATCTATATCTATGTATATATATATACATATCACCAATGGAAACCACAAGCAAGCAGGCGTCTGATAATATCAGACAACATAGACTTTAAGTTAAATATTGCCAGAGAAGACAAAGGACATTACATAATAAAAGAATTCATTTACCAGAAATATATAACAATAAATGTTTATGCACCAAATATTAGAACCCCTAAACAAATGAAGCAAGCATTGAGAGAATTTAAGGGAAAAAATGACAAGAGCACAACAATAAAAGGAGACTTTAATAATCACTTTGAATAATGGATGGAGCAACCAAACAAAAGATCAACAAGGAAGTAGAAGACTTAAAATATACTATTGAACAATTGGCCTTAACAAACATACAGAAAAAAACCCACACAACAAAAACAGAATACATAATCTACTCAAGAGCAAATGCAATATTCACCAATATAAACCACGTTTTAAGTAACAGAAGAAAATTAACAAGTCTGAAATAATACAAAATACTTTGATCGACCATAATGGAATGAACTAGAAATCAGTAATAGAAAGAAAACTGAGAGATCCACAAATGTGTAGAAGGTAAACAATACAGTATTTAACAACTAATAGATTGAAGAATTGAAAATTGAACTTATAAAACATCATGAGAAAACAAAAGAAAATAAAACCTACCAAATCTTATGGAATGCAGTGAAAGTACTGTTAAGACTGAATTTGATAGCTGTGACCACTTATATTTTTAAAAGAATCTGCTCCAATAAATAACCCAAATTTATCTTCACAGAATTGGAAAAAGAAATGTTAACCCAAATCTACAGAAATAAAGTAATAATGTTAGAGCAGAAACAACAAAAGAGAGGAAAAATAGAAAAAAATCAACAAAATTGAGTAGGTTTTTTGAAAATATCACCAAAACTGACATCACCTAGATTAATATAAAAAAAGACCTAAATGCTAAAATCAGAAATGGAAGAAAAGTTATTACCACTGGGGTCACAGAAAATAAATAAAAGGAGTATGAGAATATACTGTGGAGGAGATGTTGAAGATGGCAACAGAATAGGACGACCCTAGGCTAGTCTCTTCGCTCAAACACAACTAGGTAACTATCAAATCCTTCTAAATATCCCAGAAATCAACACGAAGACTGGCAGAAAAACTCCACAAATAAAGGAGAAGAAGCAGCCACATTGAAGAAGTCAGAAAGTGCAGAGACATGGTTTAAGGAATAAATGAATCTTGGGTGTTGTGGAGAGGGAGCTGTGGTGGAGGAGAGGTGAGGAGAGAGAGAGACAGAGACAGAGAGAAGCACACAATGGAATTGTGTGGAGATCACGTCCCAAAGCCATTAGCAGGGAAAATGAGAGGAGCTGATTTCCCTCAGTTCTTTAAACTGCAGGGCTTAAAGACTGGAGTTTCAAAAGTCAGCAGGCTTGGCTACGACAGAGTCCTGGGGGCACCCCCTTACTGCTGGAGAGAAGGTGGGCAAATAATACTGGGACAGACACTGTGGAAACAGCAGTCCGAAGAATGCCTGGGGGCACACTGAGGGGAGAGGCAGCATTCAGGGAAATGCCCTTCTAGAGACAAAGGTGTTGCTGCCACTATTTCCATCACCCACCCCCTCAGCATAAACACAGAGCCACCTGCAGTAAGCAGTGCAGGCACCAATGCTAGTGGACTAATCTGCTTACACCAAGTCCCACATCCCTGCACTCTGGCAAGACTGCTCCTCTTGGTCAAGCTTGCCTCACTCCCAGTGTGGCAGGCCCTTTCCCCAAAAGGCCAGCAGAAGCACCCACCTACACCACATATCCGGAAAAGAGTTCTATAAAGCTTCAATTCTAGTGGAATAGCATCAGGTCTCATTTCATAAGCAGAACCAGAGTACATCTAGTTAAAATTCACCACACTCTGGCCAAGGACCAAACACTGACCACTACATCATGAAGAGCCTCTGCAGAAGACCATCTTAAAGGACAGAGCATCCAAAACACAAGATCAAAGTACAAGCAGCACACACCAGAGAAACTCCCTGAAGTGTCAGGCCCTGGACACTATATGACCTCTTCTTCATGAAGCCATTACTCTCAAGAACAGGAAATATAATGGGCTTTTTTAAAAAAAGATTTTATTTATTTATGCGACAGAGATAGAGACAGCCAGTGAGAGAGGGAACACAAGCAGAGGGAGTGAGAGAGGAAGAAGCAGGCTCATAGTGGAGGAGCCTGATATGGGGCTTGATCCCATAACGCTGGGATCATGCCCTGAGCCGAAGGCAGACACTTAACTGCTGTGCCACCCAGGCGCCCCATAATGGGCTTTTCTAACACAGAGAAGAAGGCAGAGACTTAGACAAAACAGCAACGTGGATGATTTCATCCCAAATGAAACAACAAGATAAGGTCATGGCCAGAGATCTAAGTGAAACAAACGTAAGTAACATGTCTGAGGGATAATTTAAAGCAACAAGCATAAGGATACTGCTGGACTTGAGAAAATGATAGAAGACTTCAGGGAGGACCCTATCACAGAGATTAAAGAGTTAAAAGACAATCAGTCAGAAATGAAGAATGCAATAACTGAGATTGGAAATAGGCTTGATGCAATGAACACAGGATTGAAAAAGCAAAGAAATGTATCAGTGATAAAGAAAGCATAATAATGGAAAATAATGAAGTTGACCAAAAGTGAGAAAGAAGAATTGTGGAATATGAGAATAGATTTAGGGAACTCAGTGACTCCATCAAATGTAACATCATTCATATTATATGGGTCCCAGAAGAAGAGAGAGAAAAGGAGGCAGAAAATACATTTGAAGAAATAACAGCTGAATATTTCCCTAATCTGGGGAAGGAAGGGACATCCAGATCCAGGAGGTACAGAAAAATCCCACCAAAAATCAACAAAAGCAGGCCAACACCAAGTCATATTGTAATTAAATTAGCAAAACATGGTGATAAAGAAAAAAAGCTTAAAAGAAGCAAGATAAAAGTACTTAACTTACAAGGGAAGACTCATAAGCTTGGCTGTAGATGTCTAAAAAAAAAACTTGGCAAGCAGGAAGGGAGTGGCATGACATACTCAATGGGAAAAATATGAAGCCAAGAGTACTCTACCCAGAAAGGCTATCATTCAAGATAGAAGGAGAAATAGGGGGGCGCCTGGGTGGCACAGCGGTTAAGCATCTGCCTTCAGCTCAGGGCATGATCCCGGTGTTATGGGATCGAGCCCCACATCAGGCTCTTCCGATATGAGCCTGCTTCTTCCTCTCCCATTCCCCCTGCTTGTTTTCCCTCTCTCGCTGGCTCTCTCTATCTCTGTCGAATAAATAAATAAAATCTTTTTTTTAAAAAAAAAGGAGAAATAGAGTTTCCCAGACAAGCAAAAACTAAAGGAGTTCATGTCCCTAAATCAGCCCTACAGAAATATTAAAGGGGACTGTTTGAGTGCAAACGAAAGGCCAAAAGCAACAAAGACAAGAAAGGAACAGGAAAATCTCCAGAAAAATTACAAATCAAATAACAAAATGGCACTAAATACATACATATCAATAATTACTCTGAATGTAAATGGGCAAGACACTTCAATGAAAAGATATGGGGATGTCAGAATGAATAAAAAAAAAAACAAGACCCATCTATATGCTGCCTACAGGAGACACGTTTTAGACCTAAGGACACCTGTAGATTGAAAGTGGGGGATGGAAAAATATTTGCCATGCAAATGGATGTCAAAAAAGGCCAGAATAGTAATATTTATATCACACAAGCTAAACATTGAACCAAAACTTATAACAAGAGATGAAGAAGGGCACCATAACATAATAAAGGAGACAGTACAACAAGAATACCTAACAATTATAAATATTTATGCACTCAACATAGCAGCACCCAGGTATGTAAAAATAATAACAAAAATAAAAGAAACTCAGTGATAATACTACAATAATAGTATGGAATGTTAACATGCCACTTGCATCAAAGGAGAGATCATCTAAACAGAAAATCAACAAGGAAAGAATGGCTTTGAATGGCACACTGGACTGGACTGGTTTAACGGATATATTCAGAATGTTTCATCCTAAGGCAGCAGAATGCACATTCTTTTCAAGTGCACATGGGACCATCTCCAGAATAGATCACATGCTAAGTCACAAATCAGGACTCAACAAGTACAAAAAGACTGTGATCATACCATGCATATTTTATGATGACAACACTATGAAACTTGAAGTCAAACACAAGAAAAAAATCTGGAAACACCACAAATATATGGAGGTTAAATGGCATGCCATTAAAGAATGAATGGATCAGTTGTGAAATCAAGGAAGAAATAAAAAATAATACTTGGACACAAATGAAAATGAAAGCACAATGGTCCAAAACTGTTCAGATGCAGCAAAAGTGGTCCTAAGAGAAACATATATAGCAATAAAGGCCTACCTTAAGAAGCAAGAAAAATCCCCAAAACAACCTAGCTGTACACTTAATGGAGCTAGAAAAAACAAACAAACAAAGCTTAAAGCCAGTAGAAGGAGGGAAATAATGAAGATTAGAGCAGAAACAAACTATACACAATTCAAACAACCACACACACACACGCGCACACACACACACACACCAAAAGAAAACAAACAAAAAGAATCAGTAGAACAGATCAATGAAGCCATGACTGGTTCTTTGAAGAAAAAAAAAAGAAAAAGAAAAAGAAAATTGATAAACCTCTAGCCACACTTATCAAGTAGAAAAGAGAATGGACCCAAATAAATAAAATCACAAATGAGAGAGGAGAAATAATAACCAACACTACAGAAGTACAAACAATTCTAAGAGAATATTATAAAATACTATATGTCAATAAAGCAGACAACCAGAAAGGGATGGATAAATCCGAGAAACATATCACCTACCAAAACTGAAAGAAAAAGAAATTGAAAACTTGAACAGACTGATAACCAGTGAAGAATGAACCAGTCATCAAAAAATTCCCAATGTACAACAGCTCAGGACCACGTGGCTTCACAGATGAGCTTTACAAAACATTTATGAGTTAATTCCCATTCTTCTCCAACTATTTAAAAAATTAAAAAAGAGAGGGAAACTTGCAAATTCATTCCATGAGGTCAGAATTACCCTGATACCAAAACCAGATAAAGACCCAAATAAAAAAGAAAACAACAGGCCCTGGTGTACATGGATGAAAAAATTCTCAATAAAATACTAGCAAACCAAATCCAACAGTACTTTTAAAGACTCATTTACCACAATCAAGTGGAATTCCTAGGGTGGTACGATATTCATAGATGAATCAACCAATGTGATACACCACATTAATAAAATAAAAGATAAGAACCATATTATTATTTCAATAGATGCAGGGAAAGCATTTGACAAAGTACAACATCCATTCATGATAAGAACCTTTGACAAAAAGCGTTAAAGGAAACACACCTCAACCTAATAAAAGCTATATACAAAAACCCACAGCTAATATCATTCACCTTGGTGGAAAGCTGAGAACTTTTCCTCTTTGGTCAGGAGCAGGACAGGGATACCCACTCTTGCCACTGTTATTTAACATAGTATTGGAAGTCCTAGCCACAACAATCACACAACAAAAAGAAATAAATGCATCCAAATCAGCAAGGAAGAAGTAAAACATTCACTATTTGCAGATGACATGAGAGTCTACATAGAAAATCCGAAAGACTCCACCAAAAAAAAAAATGTTAGAACTGATACACGAATTCAGAAAAGTCACAGGATATAAAATCAACATACAATAATCTGTTGCATTTCTATACACCGATAATGAAGCAGCAAAGACAGGAATCAAGGAATCAATCCCCTTTGCACTTGCACCAAAACCCATAAAAAATCAAGGAAGAAAGCTAACCAAAGAGGTAAAATATCAATATTCTGAAAACTATAAAACACTGATGAAAGAAATTGAAGATGACACAAGGAATTAGAAAGACATTCCCTGCTCAGGGTTTGTAAGAACAAATATTGTTAAAATAGCTATGTTACCACAAGCAGTCTACACATTTAATGCCATCCCCTACAGAACACTAAGAGCATTTCACAGAGCTAGAACAATCCTAAAATTTGTATGGAATCACAAAAGACCCCAAATAAATAAAGCACCCTTAAAAAAGAAAATCAAAGCTGGAGGCATCCCAGTTCTGGACTTCAACTTATTTACAAAGGTGTTCTGATCAAGACAGTATGGTCCTGGCACAAACAGGGACACCTAGATCACTAGAACAGAACCAAAAGCCCAGAAATGAGCCCACAACTACATGGTCAACTAATCTTCTACAAAGCAGGAAAGAATATCCAAAGGAAAACCAACCAACCAAACAACCAACCAACCAACCAACCAACCAACCGTCTTTTCAACAAATGGTGTTGGGAAAACCAGACAGCAAATGCACAAGAAAGAAATTTGACCACTTACTTAAACCACACACACACACACACACACACACACACAAATTCAAAATGGATGAAAGGCCTAAATGTGAGACAGGAAACCATTAAAATTCTAGAGTAAAACACAGGCAGTAACCCCTTTGACACTGGCCTTAACAGCTTCTTACTAGATATGTCTCCTGATGCAAGGGAAACAAAAGCAAAAATACTGCATGAAAATAAATAGCTCCTGCACAGCAAGGGAAGCAATCAACAAAACTTAAAGACAATCTACAGAATGGGAGAAGATATTTGCAAAAGACAACTGATGAAGGGTTAGAATCCAAAATCTATAAAGAACTTATAAAATTCCTCACCCCAACATCAAATAATACAATTAAAAAATGGGCAGAAGACATGCATAGACATTTTTCCAAAGAAGACATGCAGATGGCCAACAGACACATGAAAAGATGCTCAAAATCCCTTATCATGAGGGAAATACAAATCAAAACTACAATGAGATATCACCTCACACCTGCCATTATGGCTAAAATCAACAACACAAGAAACAACAGGTGTTGGTGATGATGTAGCGAAAGGGGAACTCTCTTACACTATTGGTGGGAATGCAAACTGGTGCAGCCACTCTGGGAAACAGTATGGAGGTTCCTCAAAAAGTTAAAAAATAGAAACACCACATACCCCAGCAATTGCACTACTAGGTGTTTATCCAAGGAATACAAAATACTAATTCGACAGGAAACAAGCACCCTGCATTTTTTTATCAGCATTACCTACAATAGCCAAATTATGGAAAGAGTCCAAATGTCCATTGACCATTGAATGAATACATAGAGCTGATATATATATATAATGGAATATTACTCAGCCATAAAAAAGAATGAAATCTTGCCATTTGCAAAGACATGGAGGGACCTAGAGAATATTATGGTAAGCAAAATAAGTCAGTCAGAGAAAGACAAATACCATATGATTATACTCATATATGGAATTTAAGAAAGAAAACAAATGAGTATAGTTTAAAGAGAGAGAGAGAGACAAAGACAGAGACAAACCATGAAACAGACTCTTAACTGTAGAGAATAAACTGATGGTTACAAGAGGGGAGGTGAGTGGGTGGGGTGGGTTAAACAGGTGATGGAGATTAAAGAGTGCACTTGTGATGAACACTGGTGTTTTATGTAAGTGTTCCATCAGTAAATTTTACACCTGAAACTAATATTACACTGTATGCTGACTGAAACTTAAATAAAAACTAAGAAGAAAATACTACCCACAATTGTAGACCAATAAATGGGATAACTTAAAAGAAATGGGTAAATTCTTCAAAACACACAACCTACTAAAAGAGAATCATGAATAAATGATTGGACCTTGCGTGGACCTAGTGCTAATAAACAGATTGAATCAGTAATCCACAAAAACCCAAAAGGGGAAAAAAAGCCCAAGTCCAAAGGTTCACTGGTGAATTTATAAATAAGTAAATATGTAAGTAAGCAAATAAATAAATAAATAAATAAATAAGAATTTATACCAACCTCATCAACCTCTTCAAAAATCTGGAAGGGGATAAAACATAACCCACTCATTCAATGTGACCTGCATTTCCCTGATATCAAAACCAGACAATACAAAAACAACAAAAGCTAGAGAACAGTTTCCTTCTTAAATATTGATGTAAAAATTCCCAGCAAAATACTGGCAAATCGAATTCAACAGCACACTAAAAGAAGGATTATACAGTAGGACTTAGTGGAATTAATTCCTGAAATGCAAGGTTGGTTCAACATGTAAAAATCAATCACTGAAATGGATTACATTAACAGAATGAAGGAAAAAACACATGATCATTTCAATGCAGAAGAAGCATTTGAGAACATTCAACACCCTTTTCTCACACAAAATATTTAAAAACTAGAAGACAGCTATCTTTTAAATTAAAAAAAAATTTAAATTGTATTATGTTAGCCACCATGCAGTACATCGTTAGTTTTTGATGTAGAAGACAAATATCTAACCATATAGAAGCCATATATAGAAAGCCCACACCAGGGGCGCCTGGGTGGCTCAGTTGGTTAAGCATCTTACTCTTGATTTCATTTCAGATCATGATCTCAGGGTCATGATTTTGAGCCCTGTGTTGAGTTTCCCACTGAGCGGGGAGTCTGCTTGAGATTCTCTGATTCTCTCTCTCCCTCCACACCACTCTCTCTCCCTCCCTGTCTAAAATCAATCAATCAATCAATCAATCAATCTTAAAAAATAAAATTAAAAAAAGAAAGCCCACAGCAAATATCATACTGAATAGAGAACCCAAAAGCATTCACTCTGATATAAAAATCAGAAAAACATGACTGCTCTTGCCAATTCTATCCAACATGAAAGTGCAATTTATAGCCAGGGCAATTAGGCAAGAAAGAGAAATAAAAGGAATACAATTTGGAAACGAAGGTCTAGAATCATTTCTAGGTGGAAATTTAACAGTCTTGTATGCAAGAGAGTCTAAAGATTTATGTCCCCCCAAATGTTAGAAATAATAAATTCAGCAAAGTTGCAGGACAAAAATCTACAAAGGAAATTGGTTGTATTTCTATACATTGACAACAAACAATCCAAAAAGGAAATTTAAAAAATTATTCCTAGGGGCACCTGGGTGGCACAGCGGTTAAGCGTCTGCCTTCAGCTCAGGGCGTGATCCCGGCGTTCTGGGATCAAGCCCCACATCAGGCTCTTTGGCTATGAGCCTGCTTCTTCCTCTCCCACTCCCCCTGCTTGTGTTCCCTCTCTAGCTGGCTGTTTCTAGCTCTGTCAAAAAAAGTGTCCAGAAAAAAAATGTCCATATGATCAGCTAATTTAGAGGAAGACAAGAATATATAATAGAGAAAGAATATTTTTTCAATAAACATGGCTATTGGAAAAATGGACATCCACATGCAAAAGAATGAAACTGGACTACTATCATACACCATAGATAAAAATCAACTCAGAATGGATTAAAGAGTTGAACATAAGACCTGAAGCCATAACATTCTTAGAAGAAAACACAAGAGGGTAAGGCCCTTGACATCAGTTTGGCAATGATTATTTTTGGATTGGTCACCAAAATCAAAGGCGAGGAAAGAAAAACAAACAAACAAACAAACAAACAAACAAGTGGGACTAGAGAAAACTAAAAAGCTTCTGAACAGCAAAGGAAGCTAAATAAAAAAGGGAGGCAAGCTATAGATTTGGAGAAAATATTTACAAATCATATATTTGATAAAGGTCTAAGATTCAAAATATAAAAATATAAAAAGATCTCAAACGACTCAATATAAAAAAGCCAAACAATTCAATTAAAAATGGGCAGAGGATCTGAATAGGTATTTTTCCAAAGGAAGACAAACCAATGGCCAATAGGTGTATGAAAAGGTGCCCAGCATTACTAATCATCAAGGAAATGCATATCAAACCACAATAATATGTCACCTCACACCTGTTAGAATGGCTATTATAAAAAATAATAATAGCAACTGTTGGCTAGGATGTGGAGAAAAGGGAACCAATGTGCACTGCTAGCACAGTTACTATGGAAAACAATATGGAGTTTCCTCAAAAAGTTAAAAATAAATTTACCACATGATCCAGCAATTACATTTCTAGGTATTTGTCTAAAGGAGATGAAATCACAATCTCAAAGAGACATCTGTACCCCCATGTTCATCAAAACATTATTTACCATAATCAGGACATGGGGGCAATTATATATCCATAAACAGATGTATAAAGAAAGAAAATGTGATTTTATATTTAATATTTCATATATTATATATAATGGGATATTATTCAGCCATAAAAAAGATGAAATCCTTCCATTTGTGAAAATATGGATGAAATTGAGGGCATTATGGTAAGTGAAATAACTCAGCCAGAGAAAGACAAATACTGTGTGACCTCAGTCATATTTGAAATTAAATTTAAAAAAATACCCTCATAAATGAAGACAACATATTGGTGGTTGCCAGAGTTGGGGGTGGTCTTTCAGAAAAATAAAAATGGACAAACCTCTAGCAAGGTTGACAAAAACAAAAAGAGAGAAGAAACAAATCATCAGTATAAAGAATGAAAAAGAGATACCACTACAACTCTTACAGACAAAAGAATAATAAGAGAATACAATGAACAACTACACAGATAAATTTGACAACTTACATGTCTGACCAATTTGTAGGAAATAAAAAAAAAACCTCGCAACTCATCCAATATGAAATGCATAATTTTAATAGCCCTTTAACTATTATGGAAATAGTTTCCATATTTGTATTTTTAAAACCCTCAAAAATAAATTTCCTGGCCTTGATAGTTTCACTGGAAAATTCTACCAAATATTTAAAGATGGATTAAAACATGCATTTTTAAAAAAATTGTCTGATTTCTTCATCAACCCACTGGCTGTTAAGTAGCATGTTTAGCTTCCACATAAGTCATCGCACATGGAAATAAAGTTCTCAGACACCATTTGGCTGCCTCTGCAAGGGAGAGAAGCAGCTGCTGAATTATTATTATTTTTTAATCAGAAAAGCAAAGACCGATGCCTCCAAGCTTGGGAAAGGAGTACTAAGGGATGATAAATATCTTGAAGCAGGCTTGCATTTTCCCCTAGGTGTAGGCACACAGGGAGTCAGTCCTGGGATAAGGGAAGAGTGGGATGCTTGAGCTGGCAATTGCCAGGTGCAGAAAGGGGAGACTGAGGGTTACATTCTTTCATAGCTCCTAACTTATGCCCTGCCCTTGGGGATCATGGGATCCTGCTCCTACCGGGCCCTTGTGTTCAACAGTCTTAGAACAGGAACACTGCTGACATTTCAGCTGCTTCCACAGTCACCCCTTAGGGCTTACAATATACTTTCTAAGACTAACCCAGGAGATCATGGGACCCTGCTCCTACCAGGCCATTGCGTTCAATAGGCCGGAAACAGGAACACTGCTGATGTTTCAGCTGCGTCCACATTCACTCCTTAGGGCTTATAATATACTTTTTAGAATAAGTCCACACACATATTTGTTTTTTTCCAGTTTTCTTCTTGCAACTGATTTCTAGTTTCATACTGTGTGGTCAGGAAAAGATGCGTAATATGATTTCAATCTTCTTAAATTTACTGAGACTTGTTTTGTGGCCTAACATGTGATCTATTCTGGAGAATTTTCCACGTTCACCTGAAAAAAATGTGTATTCTGTTGTTTGGAGATGGAATATTCTGTGTGTATGTCTATGTGGTCTAATGTGATATTCAAAGACAGCTTCTTTATTGATTTTCTGCCTGGATGATCTATCCATTGATATGAGGTGTTAAAGTCCCCTGTTATTATTGCATTACCATCAATTTCTCTCTTTATGTCCATTAGCATTTGCTTTACGTAGTTAGGTGCTCCAATGTTGGGTGCAAAATGGTTGAAGGTGAGTGGGTGAGACAGGCTTCCAGTTATGGAAGGAATAAATCAAGACAATAAAGGGTACAGCCTAGGGAATATAGTCAGTGGTATTATAATAGTGTTGCATGGTGACAGATGATAGCTACACTTGTGGTGAGCATAGCATAAAGCACACCATTGCTGAATCACTATGCTGTGCACCTGAAACTAATGTAATAACATGTGTCAATTATATTCAAGTAAAGAATACCAAAGAGCATTGTTATACATACAAAAGGAATGTAAAATGATAGACAACAATACAGTGGTAGTTGGGTAACAGCTCAGGAAAAATCTTACAGCTTAATATGATTAAAATTTAAATGAGGGAATATTAAAAAAAGTTTTTTGTTGGGGCGTCTGGGTGGCTCAGTTGTTTGAGCATCTGACTCTTGATCTCAGCTCAGGTCTTGATCTCACAGTCGTGAGTTTGAGCCCCATGCTGGGCTTCATGTACTTTTAAAAAAATTGTTTTTGTTAAGGATAGAAAACAATCTTATGTTTTCCTTATTCATAATGTCATTGGAGCACCTTCATTTTCATCATGTTGGTTGGATGATAGGCTTCTTGAAGAAGGAGAAGACAGTGCTAAGACTCCTGAAAGTAGGTTATTGGAGGGGGTGGATAACAGGGGAGGGGAGGACAAGAGAAGAAGGCTTGGAGTACAGTGACCAACCTGGTTTGCTCAGGCCTAAGGGAATTACAAGAATGCAAGTCTTGCAGTGCTAAAACCAGGAAAACCGTGACAAACTGGGATGGCTGCTGGTCACCCTATCAGGGAAAGAGAGGATGCTGAGGTAAGATTATCTTATATTTTCTGAACCTTTCATAAATGTCACAAAAGATATTCTATACTGCCTGGGTGGCTCAGTTGGTTAAGCATCTGCCTTTGACTCAGGTCGTGATCCTGGGGTCCTGGGATCAAGCCCTGTATCAGGCTCCCTGCTCAGCAGGGAGTCTGCTTCTCCCTCTCCCTCTGACCCTCCCCTTGCACATTCTCTCTCTTTCTCAAAATGTTTTCAACATTTTTAAAAATTATTTATTTATTTATTTGAGAGAGGGAGAATGAGAGAGAGAGAGAGAGAGCACAAGAGGGGGGAGGGTCAGAGGGAGAAGCAAACTCCCTGCTGAGCAGGGAGCCTGATGCGGGACCCGATCCTTGGACTCCAGGATCATGACCTGAGCTGAAGGCAGAGGCTTAACCAAACTGAGCCACCCAGGTGCCCCTTTCTCTCTCTCATCAAATTTTAATAATCTTTTTAAAAAAAAAAGTGATCCTATGGTCCTAAATATACTACCATAAATGGAAAGTTGACTAATCTATGATGATTCTCCTGATTATCTAGGCAGTGATCTCAAGCAAGCTTGGGGGCATGGTCTGCCCCAAAACTGCCTTCTTAATTGGAATGGAAGTCATCAATACTTTTAGATTTTACAATACTGCATAATTCCAGCTACTGAATATTCTTCATTTGTAGGAAGAGTTTTCATTGGGGAAAAAATAAAAAGAAGGTCTAGGGGCACCGGGGTGGCTCAGTGGTTAAGTGTCTGCCTTCGGTTCAGGGCGTGATCCCAGCGTTCTGGGATCGAACCCCACATCAGGCTCCTCCTCTGGGAGCCTGCTTCTTCCTCTCCCACTCCCCCTGG
>NW_023255111.1:180094-185053 GCF_002007445.2 Ailuropoda melanoleuca
CCTGCTTGTGTTCCCTCTCTCACTGGCTGTCTCTCTCTTTGTCAAATAAATAAATAAAATCTTTTAAAAAAGAAGGTCTAAATTTAATTCCCTTCTCCTTATTCCTATTTCTGATCTCTCCTTTTCTCTCCCCCAGTAACAGTTGGTCAATAAACCTCACCAAGATCACATCCTCTAGCACTCTAATCAGGGCTTATCTTCTCTCACTTCCCACTTCCATAGCCTACTTTCTCCCCAAAAGACCACAATTTTAAAATGAAATTAGCAATATTAACTGGACACAAAAATACATCCCGTATACTGGGATCACAGTGTAATGAGGCAAGAAGCCAGGACTAGTTTCGACTGCTTTGTCAGACCAATTAATGGACTGGAAATTACCACATGGTGATCTCTCACCTATCATTCTTTTTTATTCTATGGCAATATGAAAAAAAATACCAACTCATCATCGTTTTAATTTACCTTCAGATGGACAACTGGTTCCATGATAATCACACTTAAGAACCACTTGACCAAGATATTTGCATGAGTTTACACATTACTGAAGGTCTGAGAAGCAGAGGGAGAGACTGCAACATGACATGGGAAATAATCAAACACTGAACGTTCACAACCTAAAAGGCAACACCATAAGATGTAATTTTTCACTTGTTCACTTCTTTTGTGGGCTCCAATATTGCACCTTCTTTCTTGGCCCCATTTATCACTTCTAGATGCTCTGCTTCCCCTCTCTCTGGGCACCTTTCCCTCAGGCATCACACACCACACACACAGCACTCACCCACACCACTACCACTCCTTATAAATATTAAGTTATGCTGTGCACCTTCTTCTACACATCCAAAGATTGATTAATGGGCTCTGATAAACAGCTAAATGGCAGAACATCTGTTTCAGTACCACACTATAGAAGCACACAAAAATTCAGCACAGGCCTTGTGATTTTAATGTCCCACTTCTTTCCTCCTGTTTCTACCCCTCTCTGAGAGAAAAGAGCAATAAAGATATTTCTTTCCACACTCTCTTTGAATCATACCATTTACTCTACAAAGCAAAGCAACTATAGTCTATTCTAGTTTATTTTTTCTTGTTTTATTACACAATCACACGTCTACTCAAATTTCCTACAATGATGAGCTATTACTTTTATACATTAAGAAAAAAACTAAAACATGCTATTTCAAAAAACAAAACAAAGCAAAACAAAACAAAAAACAACAACCCTAGTTTCATTAAGCTATTCTTTGACAAGATGACCGTATGAACAGGCATCAAATTAAGTGATATGAAACACACACGAATATACACAATTGCAATCATGACACAAGAATGGCTACATTACACTGTCGCAGAGTAATGTGTTATTACACAAGCTTGTTTTTGCTTAAGGGAACAACACAGAAACAAAAGTTATATACATATGTAGGTATATACGTTGGGATGAATGGATGGATACATGTATCACACGTGCATACCTTCAAGCATAACAATAGGTGTAAAGGATACACGCTAAACTCCTCAGGGAAAGAGAGGAGATTCTTGACTATTCATTTGTATATTATTTGGATTTGTACAATGAGCTTAGACTGTAAATATTATGTTTATAACTTAAAGATTCTAATAAATAAAAAAAGCAGACATATACTTAGCGATTACTATAACCCTACAAATAAATAGAACAAAGGCTTCTAATTGCGTACCCCTCATTTCTCAAGAAGGGGCTTCAACTGAGTGCATGATATTCTAGAATAAAGACGATATTTCCTAGCCTTTCTTGTCATCTGTGGCCATCAGAATAAATTCTGGTCAATGAGTTTTAAATAGAAGGATTATGTGACAGATTCCTTGAAAACCTCCTTAAAAGATAGCTGGTATGCAACTTCTGCCTACCACCCACACCTGCACCATTTATTTTTTTTCTTTCTGCTGCAAGGAGTAAGGATTGACCAGTAGAGCTCTATGAATTATTTTAAAATATGAGATTAAAGATCACATCCTAAGGATTGTGGGAAGGGTCTGATTTACAGAGTAGGTATGATAAGAAGGCCTACCTCTATAACTTTTTTCCCATGAGAGAGAATAAACTATTCTATGAAGCCATTGTTACTTGGGAATTTACTTTCAGTTGTTCCAAACTCAATCCTAACTGCTGCAGTAAGAATTTTGACAATCTTTATTTTACTGATGAGATTATGTAACTAATCCAAGGTCTAGAGAGCTCTAAAGTGGCAGTAGTCCACTCACGTTGACTCCAGAGTCTCTGTTCTTACCACTATGCCATTCTGCTTCTTGAACAATGGTTCTTCCCCTCAAACTGCACTAAATATATATCGTTATACTGGAAAGGTTGTGATTCTGAGGTAAATAACAGATAACAGCATATATATTTTTAAATGGCTGAAGTTTCATATCCATTTAACTGATTTGAGTAATGATCATTATTAATAATTCAGTAGTAATTACTATATCATGTTAAGCCAGCCCATGAAATGTATAGCCAAAATTCATATGATTATCGTTTCTGTAACAGTGTTACTTCTGAAACACTATATATATATACATATATATTTTAAGATTTTATCTATTTGAAAGAGAGAGAGTGAGAGAGCACAAGCAGGGGTAGCAGCAGAGGGAGAGAGAGAAGCAGACTCCCCACTAAGCAGAGAGCTAGATGTGGGGCTCCATCCCAAGACCCTAGGATCATCACCTGAGCCAAAGGAAGATGCTTAAGTGACTGAGCCACCCAGGCGCTCCTGAAATATTGTATTTTAAGATCCTTTTTCTGGGAGGATTTTAACTATTAAATGTATATCCATATAAATTGATGCATATTTAACAGCTTGGGCATGTTGCCAAATTATTATAACGCGGCAAATACCACGTGCAGTACATTGCCTTAGTGTTCCATATTATTTGCTACTGCTCCCTGTAAGAGGATTATACTTTCCAGATCTACTGATGTCAGGTTTGATATTGACATATTCCACATCTAAACTTTAAGAGACATCACATGCCCCTATCATTCCACTTATCCTAGTATCACAAGGATAACTTGTCTCAGGGGCACCTAGGTGGCCCAGTTGGTTGTCTGCCTTCAGCTCAGGTCATGATCCCTGGGATTGAAGGTCCTGGGATCGAGTCCCACATCGGGCTCCCTGTTCAGCGGGGAGCCTGCTTCTCCCTCTCCCTCTGCCTGCAGTTCCCCCTGCTTGTTCTCTCTCTCTCTCTCAAATGAATAAATACAATCTTTAAAAAAAAGAAAAGAATAGCTTGTCTCAGATAAAAGCAACTCCTCCAACCTACATTCTAAAATAAAATGATACATAGAACACCTCCACAGGTAACGAGTAATGCAAACAAGAAACAAACCCTTGTTTTTGTAAGTTACTGAGTTCCCGGGGCTATTTGTTCATTTCATTCTCAAAGCATAAACTAGCAAAAATCAAGCAATCATGGTAACTCCTATTTTAGGATATCTCTTAGAATTATATATTGTACTCACATTGACAACCAACTGAAAAGATTCCAAACTCTTAAAGTTGGTTTGAAATAGATTTTTAAAAATCTGAGCTTAATATGGGGAGGGTGGAGAAAGGGAGCTTAGAGCCATATTGGAGCTTTAGGCCACTAATAAAAGACCTCCTACCAACACAAACTTTTAAGGTGTATCCCTGCGAGGTGTACTGAAGTCATCAACATAAGGGAATCAGAATATAGGGAGCTCAAATTTCACAGTGAACTCCTTGTGAAAACGTTTAGAAAAACACTTTGTGGTTTCCCTACAACTGGAATAAAATTTCTTTGTATTCCAATTTTAATGTGAGGAACCCAAAAGTTAATGTTTATGATATCTCTTATCAAATCTTGTTTGGGAACAAATGTAATCAATATTATTAGTTTATCATAAAAATGTGTTGCTATATGAAAAATATACCTGGCCCGTTATAAATAGGCTTAACACCTTTGAGGACTGGCAACAAGGTGCTGGCTGTGAGAACTTCACAATTTGTAAAGGGTGGTTTTGGCAAAAAATATATAGTGTTTTAAACTTTACTTCTTTTATTCTTAAAAGTTTTATGGCATAGGCCTATGACAAGATGTTAAAGGGACAAATTTTAGAAAATTTAGTGAGTAGATTTGCATACTCAAAAAAATTTCATGCTTGACTTTTTCAAAATCATATTTTAATTACAAAAGTAATACACAGTATAAAAATCAAACAATACCAAATATGTAGAGGGGAAATAAAAGTCTTATTTCAACTCCCTCTGATCCAAATCACACCCCTCAGAGGCAACCATTTTAAGAGTTTAGGGCGTATGTATCTGCATACAAACACACACAAGCGTGCGTGCACACACGCACACATGCACACGCATACACACACACACATATACGTGTGTGTGTATAAAGAAGATAAGTTTTTTCCTACTTCAACTATACACTTTATTCAATGATTTGCTTTCTTTACTAATCCTTATGACAGAGACCCCTTTCCATATCAACATCTAGCTCCTCCCTCATTCTTTCCCAAGATTGCATAGTGTAACTATCTTAGAGAGCAATCTCCGTAATGTATTCGACCATTTCCTGTTGGTGGGCATTTAGACTATTACAACTATTTTTCCTTTATCAACCATATTGCAATGACATTCTCATATATTTAAAATGTGGCAAAATAAAATCCACTACCTGGAAGTTATGGCTATTAAACCCCAAACAAGATCCAGATAATTCACCCTTCTTGCTTGAATGGGAGAAAAATGCATGAAGATGACTACATAAGCGTTCTTAGGTGGTACTCATGGTGATGGTGATGAGGGAGCAGAAGGCTAGCTGAGGACAGGCGGAAGCTGACACTCCACAACCTCCCCATGGGATATGGGTGACATTCCTCAGGCACTCCTGGCTGCCCTAAAGGAAAAACAAATAGTTAATTTATAGAGATTACAATCC